>NC_137117.1:19721375-19894911 GCF_949357685.1 Gobio gobio | reverse complement strand
TGCGGTGTTATTGCAGGTGTCCAGGCAGGATGCCCGTGTGAATTCGGAGAACACATCAGACACAGTATAATTCTATTAGTCCTATACACAGATATGTATATTAAAACCATACTTGGCCTGGGGATACCGCAGCGCTTAAGGAGCATGGGACAGAGCAACCCATCCTTAAATATTAAACAACAGAGTGTGTGAGTGTATATGTGTTAATGAACTGTTAAAGAAAGATTGACGGACAAAACAGACAGCTGATGGATAGCTAGAGGGAGGAATGTTTTGTGTGTGTACAGTTCAGTAATTCTGAACTCTTTTGCTAGTTTCTTCCCAAAGTCCAGCAGTATACCATTACATTCAATTACACGGTCTAAAATGTCTAAAATAAGACTTGCTGTGTGTGGGTATGCTTATGCATGTGTGTGAGAGAGCATGAGACACATAAACACTTAACATACTGAAGAATACTGCTGTATGTGCTTCAAAAATACTGGGTGAACAACCTCTCACTTTTTTTTTATCTTTTCTTTTTTAGTTTAATTATACCAAAGGAACACACATATATATACATATATATATATATATATATATATATATATATATATATATATATATATATATATATATATATATATATATATATATATATAGGAGTTTATATTGGTATTTATTTGATCTTTAAATGTACTTGATTTTAAAATGACTACCTTTGGCTGACGTTCTTCTGTTTGCATACAGAAAGGCTGCAAATCTTTTGTAATTAACGACTCGAGACCCATAAACTGTAACAATATAAAAAAATCTTTCTTCCAACTTCAGTTAAGCACATTCAGCATATTCTAGGAAAAAGTGTCTTTTGTCTTTTGCTCCTTATTTATTCCTCCCTCTTCTTTTACTTTCCCCAGTCATTTCCTCTGAGCGACTCACTCATTCATGATTTTATTGCTTTTGGATTTAAATCGCTTTCACTATCTTTTCTCAAGAGAGTAGAGTTCATAAAAAACACCTGCTTGTGCTCTACTTTTTTTTCAACTTTTCATCTTATTCTCTTCCCCACCAAATCTGACCTACGATCTCTTTCATATTCTCTATTCAACACTTCCTCTTTCTCACTTCCTTTCTTCCTTGTGCTCCAAGAGAGGGGGTACTCTGGTACTTCATCCGTCCAGTGCTAATGTTGTCCCAAGAGGCTTGGAGACCCTCTGAGTGATGCTCACGCTCCCTGCTGTGGGTCTACTGAAAATCATTTTCATCACCCTCTAGAGGCTAAAGTGAGAAACTACCATCATTCTTTTCCCAGTCTCAACTAATCTCTCCCAAAAATATAGATGCCAACAGTCCTCAAACACTGTCACCAATAAAACCAATAGAGCTTTACTGATTGGCAGCAGAATTTACATATTCAACACATCAGAATCTTAAACCAAAAAAATAAATACAAATAAATAATAATAAGATAAAATAGGGATACCTATTGAATTCCTTAAAGACAGAAAACATTTGCTTTTTGAAAATTATAGTTTTCCCCACCAATAACCATAACCAAGTCACGAATAACCATTAAAACAACACAAAAACATAAATGAAATAATTCCAGAGAACCTGTTAATTTTTTTCTAACAAACCCTTCTTCTATTTAATGCATTAATTAATCTTCTTAACATAGGCCTAGTGTTAAAGACACAGTCTTTACTAGTAAGAATGGATCACAAAACCAGAACCATTTAGAATCAGAGTAGATTAAATGCATATAATATTGTTCACCTGGTTTGTGAGTCTTAGTCTGGTCAGATCGGTCAGTTTTTTTAAGGGTTTCGACCATCTTAAATTAGGCAAGGCCAGCATATTTTTTTTAACAGGGGCAACCTATTAAATCTAATATGTGACTAATTTATTTTTGAGCTGCAAGGAAGGACAACGATATGCCAGCTCAGCTTCCTTCCCTTAATAATTTTCTCACACAAACAAAGTTGACCTCTGCCCACGTGTGTTTCACTATACACTCCCACGCGTGACAGGTCGAAACGCGCGGCGCGGAAATCCAATGTCAATACCGGCAGAGTCGCTGGGGGTCCCTGTCCGCGCCGCCCCATAAAGACTGTCATAAATACGGTAAATACATCAGTGTATATGGTGCACGTTAAGAAATACCGCATTTTCACGGGGAGATTGACTTTATGAATGGGTTTGTGGGTCACGGATGGTTTGGCGTGTCCTTTCATTTGAGGCGGATTGAGGATGCTTCAGTGCCCTCAGACATTTATCCGCCGGTTACCGGTTCTGTGATCGGTCTTTTCCCTCATATGCACACACATAACGGTGGCAGCAGTGGGTCGCAATGGGGTCTCTCTCGTGCTTCTTTCAAAGGGATTTTTTTTTTCTTAATAGTTTTTTTCTTCCTCCCATATACCCGCGTTCCTTGCGCTGCCACTTCCGCTATAAAGCCCTTGGCTGGCTGCCACGCGGCCATTAGCACTAGCAAAATAACTGTTAACAATATGGTGCCCAGACACAGCAATTCCGACTCTAAAGTTTAACCAGCCGACATGGTTTGGGTCCAGTGATGCCAGAGGTTAGAGAGCGAGGATTAGTAAACAAACGCCTTTTACACACGAGTGCACTGCAGTCTCATCTGTGCAATAAGTGCACAGATCATTTCCAATGATGCTTCACAAGAGACAAAAAAGTACAATTAGTTTATTGTGAAAACTTGTAAAAAAAATCTCTTAAATTAAATTATGAATAAGCCTAAATTTAGCTGTGCAATGCCGAGTTAATTAAACAGAAATGTGTTAATTGCGAGCTTCGAGATAAAAAAAAGCGCTTGGGTGTCCTCTGCTTTATTATAAGCTGAAAAGGCCCGCTATTATTAGGCGCGCGTCCTTCCATTAAAGGTGCAAGAAAAACAAGAACGAAAATGTAAAAAAGGAAAGGATATGTTGGTTTGCAGAACCGGTGGACAAAAAAATAAAAAATAAAAAGGCTAAATAGTTTTTGCAATATATCATTCTATAAAGATGAAAGCATTTAAATTATGTCATTGTATGTATATAAGGTAGAAATATAAAATCAGCATTACGGAAGAAATTAAAAAATATATAAACGCTATGCAGATTATAGAGTGAAATTCAATGTCATACAAAAAAATAGAAAATCTAATTAATTAGCCTAGATAATCGTTGCATTCGTTTGCTTCAGGTTAAGACGCCAAAATGTAGGCTATATATATAATAATAGTAATTATTATTATTGTAATTAGGAGAAGGGTGTATTATTGTGATCATTTACAGCCACATTAACAGTATAAAATTGTGTCATAATTTGTTCATGAATGTAAGACAATCAAAACTCATATCTATACTAATAAATAATTTAAGTAAGCATAATCAATTAAAGGTCTTTAATAACTAATTGTAAAAAAACAGTAGTTTAAAATATTGTTACAAAGTAAATCTACAGATTTTGTTTTCCATATGTAAACAGTTTTCCATATTGAAAGGTCAGCTGCGACGTTTAGGTGCAGGAACTCTTAACCAATGGATAAAAATACATTATTGGTAATATTAATAACCTAAAATGTTACTGAAAAATACACAAGGTTTATATTGTGTGGAATTTAAATGTTAAATGTTGATTAAATGTTTAAATATTGAATGGAGTATAACATTTAGGCTATGAGCAGCCCAGATTCAAAGCCTAGGAATTTAGTAAGGCTGAATATTGTGTAATTTATTCAAAATAAATCATTAGCCCCCATTAACTAAACAAAAAACAATTCTAAACCTCATAATAATAATTCGTATTATTATTATACAAAACAGAAACTTTTATGTTTTGTGTAAGTTGTTAGACTCTGTCCCGTCACATTTAGACGACTACAATACGGAAAAATCATTTTTCCTCATATACTTTTTTACACATTATATTTTGCAGGTCAAAATAATAATGGTGGTTGCTGCAATTTGACGGGGGGGGAAAAGAGGAGGTGCAACCAAAAATCAAAAGTTAGGCTAATCTAAATTAAAGAAAAGGTGCAACACTCGCTCTAGAAGAAACAAGTTTGGACTTTATTAATCTAAAACATTTCGGATATTGTCAAGGCCGTCCTCAGACTGCAATTTGAAAATAATCAGGCGTTTGTCCATAAGTGACATTAACTGCAAACGAAAAGTGAGTTAAGATGCTGCCGCTGGCCTGCTGCTGCTGCTGGAGTGTGTGGCAAACTGAAAATATTCAAGTACGTCTGGTATATTTATCTTACGCAGATCCATATTGACATAATGAATAACTATGCGTTATACAAGTTTGACAAAATGTAAAGATTAGATGAATGTAACGCTTTTTATAAAGTGGCGATTGTCATTTGGACGTTATTTTGTATTTGTAACAATTATATTGTAATAGGCTATTATTATTTAAGAATGCACGCATCTCTCTTTTTCATTCATATTTTTAATGTTTATATTTTTCTGGTTGACATGCAGGTATGAAAGTCAAGCCGCGCTGCATGTGCTCCAATTGTCTTCACGTGCGGGTGGGACACGAATTCTCCAAATGGCAGAGCAGTAATTTACACGTTTCAAACGTCGGGAATATTAAGGCTCTGGAGCACTGTACATAAAACCCACAATATGCTCTAAAATCACATTTTATTGTGATTTTATTGGGTTGAATACATCGAATCATTGATAATGTACGCGACTTATCTGTTTATATGTGGGGGAAAAACATCTCCTAAAATAGGCAACAATTGTTTTTGGCAACCAAAAATTATATAAATAAATAAAATAGCTTCTTTGAAATCATTTGAAATATTTTTCCTCGCGAAAGGCTATTTATAATTGAATTGCAAAATGTCTAATTTATTTTCATTTTAAATGTATAAACTTGCTGTAGCCTATCAATAAATGCAAACACTTTCTTTATTTAAAAACTGTATCATGTAGGCTATTCAATTGACAATAATAGCATAATTCTATTTTGGGGGGAGGGGGGTGATTTATAGTAGCAGGAAATTGTGTCTCGTAGTAAAAATTAGTAGTTCTTGGGGACTTGTATTTAGAAACTGTAGACTGCAAGTCTCAAGTCAGGTTAGTTTGACATGTCTTATTACTGTGCAGATACAGGCGTAGATTTGGTAATAATTCTACAGGATTGGCGCACAAGGGCTAGTGAGGAGGTAATGCGGAAGCATGTGAAGCATGTGCAGCCGCAGTGTGAAAATGATCGCAATGCCGCGAGCATGACTGGAGCTCAGTGAGTGAGAGATGATTCATTCAGTCAGGCCGCTTTACCACATATGGGCGGAACGTTCCGCACGAGGGGACGAAACGCAGCGCGCCTATTGGCAGAGAGCGCCGGTGATTGACGCGAGGCAGCCCCGCCCCTCTTCTGCCCTGGTTATTGGCACTTTAACGAATCCCGGCCACTGCCTCGGTGTCTGTGCGCGTTGACAGACCGATGAGACTGTTTTAAATAGACTGTCGCTTCGTTTTCAGCGTCTTTGACACATCGCCCGTGTTAATTAGCTACTGAAGTGGACTATTCTGACTCAAGGAATGCTAGATTAAGTGCTGTTGCAAATGCACTTCTTGTGAACTTCTCTTTCCCGGCCAATCTGTCTTCTCGGTTTGTAACCATGGCTGAGAAACGACGGTCCCCGTGTACGATGAGCCTCAAAGCGCACGCATTCTCTGTAGAGGCGCTTATTGGCACGGAGAAAAAAAGAAAGCTGGAGGAGGACAACGAAAACTGTTTTGAGGAGGTAAACGAGGAGTCGAGCCTGACAGAAAGTCCGCCACCCCAGACTAGGAGAACTTGTCCCAGCACCAGGAGTTGCGAGATAGACTGCGCGAGCGACGAATCCCGTAAGTAGCCTATACTTGAGTATAACTAAAATGGTCAGAAACAGTTAAGCGCAATAATAAAATACGTCTGTATTTGCACTTATCTCGGCTGAAAAGTAACACGGTACGAAGAAAACATACACAATGTTATTCAGTATTTCTATAGCCTAGTTTTGTAAATAATAGACTGCTAAATAAATACAAACAAACACATAATTAACACTAAAGAAGACAGTCTTTGACTGAATTTTTTTTGTAAAAATATCAATACATTCTTACGTAAAAATACCAATTTAAACAGGGTTAGCAGGGTGACAACGACGAAAAATACAGTATAGAAACACAAAATAACACAGTTATGAGCCTCATAAATATGGGCACTGAGAGTGACTAATCTATTCTGTGTTTATGAGTTTGGCCACAATCATAAACACTCAAATTAACTTGCCATCACGAAAGCATAAATAGGCCTACTTGCAAAAGGACAACAACAACAACAACAACAAAAATATGGAATAGAGCTGGAAAAAAATGTGTTTTTGATTTATTTTATTGTGTAAATAGTATTTATTTTTTGAAGTAAACGAACGTTATTCTAAGAATCTGTCAGCTCGATAATGCATCACAAAGTCATGACTTAAATTCTTAATTCCATAACGGAATTATGGGGGGAAATTTAGACTATTTATAATTGCACTGTATTCCACCGCATTTATAAAGTAATAATAGCCTAGTCATGTAGCCTACTACAAATACAGAAATCCAAATACAGAATCATTGCAAATCACGTTTGCATGCCACTTCAGCACTCGTTATTGCATTAAAAAAATGTCTTGCAGACTGTTACAATATCCAATAATTAAGATAAACTCTTTCTGTCTTTCTCAGCGGAGTCTGAGGACGTGTTGTTGGATAGCCCACAACCTGCACCCCAGGGCGCGCAGCTCCTCGCGCAATCAGGCACGAGCTCCGGAGAGGAGACGCGCGTGGATTTGCAAGGCTCAGACTTATGGAAGCGATTCCATGAGATAGGAACTGAAATGATCATCACCAAAGCCGGCAGGTGCATCACACAAAACATGCTTTTCAATCCAACATTAAATGATTGGCTAAAATCACCATATTCCATCTTTACATTTGAACGTGGTAACACTATTTTCTTTTTTTATATAGCCTTGTAAAATACGCAATTTTAAAAATGTATTTAATGCAACCAAATTAAAATGCTGAAATATACAGACAGTCTCTTGTGGTTATACCTTCAGATATGAACTTTATAAAATACTGAATTAGATTGGGACGAAAATGCCGCTGATATTTTATAGCCTACTGCTCATTGTGATTTTTCTTTTACACATTTGATAGATTTTGTATTATATTCGGCCTGCTTTTATGCAGTAGCCTAGCCTACAGCTCCTTTTATTTGTATTTGACTGACAATTTATTTAAATTAAATGACTTAACTCTAAAAATATATTTGAAAAGAAAAAAAACACGTTTTTGTTTTTATACGGTTAGAAAAATGATGCCAACATAAAAAAGTAAAACTGTGCTCTCTGGAAGATTTCGCAATTCTGGATTGCCTCAATATTATGTAGTCCTAATGGAAATATAAATATAAAATGTATTTTTATCCCATGCAGGCGAATGTTTCCCGCGATGAGGGTTAAGATTGCGGGACTGGATCCTCATCAACAGTATTATATTGCTATGGATATTGTTCCTGTCGACAACAAACGGTACAGGTGAGCAATTTACGAAATTTGTCTTCCCAACTGGTGGCCGCAGGACATCCTGTTGTAGGCTAGTGATGTAGGCTATTAATTATGAATGAAACAGAGTAAAATGTGCAAACATAATATTGAGCATTTTGAACTAACCGTCTCCACAAATGGCACTCCGGTACTTTGTTGACATGTTCAGTCCGGCCTTTTGCGATGCCCTTTTGGGAGCTTGACCTCATGGACCTGAAGGTCATGACACAACGGCAGTCAAAACAAATTCAAAACGCGTTGTGTATCTGAACATTTGTAAAGACAGATTTGGGATTATGCCCCCTATTTAAAGAAAAAAACAGATTAAAGTTTTAAAATATTACTATTATTTTTTATATATAAGTACATATGTTTAAACAATGTTTTAGTAACCACAAACGCTTGAATTACAAGTCAAAGCCCGCTAAATACAGAATAAAATGAGGAAGTAGCCATAGCAACAGTAACGTTAAGTCGCTCAAGTGTTTTCCGTTCATATCAGTGTAAAACAAGTAGGCTGTTGTCATTTATTTTATTATTTACACAGCACAAATATATAATAGAAACCGTTTAGTGACTAAGAAAACATGTAGCCTAGTCTTTAAGGTCGGAGACGGTAAGAGTCACCACAAGAAATTACTCTTGCATTGCGCGCGACGAAACCCAAATACATTGCGTCTGTCCAAAACTTTACTTACAAATATTGCTTTAAAAAGTAGAGACGTTTAAAATTCACAATATGTAAAGACACTGACTATTTTTTTTCCTTTCAAAAAGGTACGTCTACCACAGCTCGAAGTGGATGGTAGCGGGTAACGCCGACTCTCCTGTGCCTCCGCGCGTCTACATCCATCCTGATTCGCCTGCTTCCGGTGAGACGTGGATGCGCCAGGTTATAAGCTTCGACAAACTCAAACTGACCAATAACGAGCTCGACGACCAAGGCCATGTGAGAGAATCTCTTATTAAGTATCCAAGAGTAATTTACTGAATGTAAATGTTTTGTTGTTGTTGCTGCTGTTTTTATTTGTACATTTGAATGAGAAAAACTGCATGTTGGGCTTATAAGGAAAACCTGTAAATACATTAAGGCTTCATAAGTTAGTTGGTAAAGCAGACCTTCAGAATTTCCTTCTGTGATCCTGAAATAAATTAAATGTTATAATTGGACAACTCTTTTCATGCACCCCATACAGATGCTAGCCATTGTCGCCCGGTGTGCATTTTGTTTTGCTGTATTATTTTAAAGGTCTAAACATGTTGTAATGTGGAGGGTTGTAAACAAACTCAATTGAAAGCATCCCCTGGGCGAGGCAGTTAAAGGCCCGTTTGGCCTTTGAAAATGGAGGCATGTGTGTTTTTATTGAGGTAGAAAACTGCTTTGGTAATTCCTTCGTTTCCCACTCTAAACACTGATGCGCGATGTAATGTTTTCCAGATCATTCTGCACTCCATGCACAAGTACCAGCCCCGTGTCCACGTCATCCGTAAGGAGTGCGGTGAAGAACTCTCGCCCGTTAAGGCGGTTCCCACTGGGGACGGTGTCAAAGCATTCTCATTCCCTGAAACGGTCTTCACAACGGTGACTGCATACCAAAACCAACAGGTAATTCCCAACACATCCTGCCATAACTGTCCTATGCACAATTTGATAAGACATCACAAAAGCTACAAATAAAGGTCAGATTTGTCAGGTTCGGTGCATTTTCTTTATATTGGATTACATTATTACAGCTTGAGTTTTATTAAACAAAAATGAACATGTAGGAAAGCCATGCCTGCCACAACAAAACCTGCCTATTTATTTTTGTACATGTACATGGGCTTTATCACTGCTTTAGACAGAAAAAAAACATTATTTTATTTTTATGTTTTTTCTTTATAATAAACCCAGTTAACTTGCAGAACACTGTTATTTAGGTTACACTGGAATGACAAATGACTTAATTTAAAAGATATATTATTGAAATAATTATACGAATCTCCTAAAGTTGGGATTTGAAGGGCTCTTGCTCTCTAAATTCATAGATCAAAGCCTCTATGAGGCTGAAGGAGTATGCGGCACTCCATAAAGGGCAATTTATTTATAAAGAGGACAGTTACATGTGTGTTTATTTACGCAAATGAATTGACTTTCCTTTGCCAACAGTTCAGAAGCAAAGTATTGATAAATTGCAACACAGGAAAAAAAGTACTTTATATATTTTCATTTGCTATAACAGATTAATACCAGAGCATGTTTTAGATACGCTAGAGCTTGAAATCTTATCATCCTTTTCATGTTAACTGCCAAGTTTTAGAAATTATGTCATCCATTTGTCTGAGCTTATAAAAACACATCACACATGTTCTCTTACACACACATACGGAAGAAAAAAAGCTTATAAAATAAACCCACACACATTGCATTGTGGGATACGGGTCACTGGCGCTAGGTCAGGGAATTTGACATTACAGGCTTTGGGTCAGTAAAGAGAATGTGTTTTGTGTGTGGATCTTTTACAGATAACAAGACTGAAGATTGACAGGAATCCATTTGCAAAAGGATTCAGAGACTCAGGAAGAAATAGGTACAATTTAATAACTGTATATGTACAGATCTTTGTTACTAATGCTTAGCTCTGGATTACAAAAAGGCTTTGCTTGCTTTTGAGTCAATGGCATTATACTACATTTTAAAAAGCTGCACCAATACTGGAATTGGGAAATGGGGCTTTGAAGGTTTTCCATTCAATTGTATTGATCACAGTTGAGTCAAGCCCATCTGTCACAGAATAGTCTTTTAGAATTGACAAAATGTGTAGTTTTTGCTTTTACCTTTTTGTGTTGCAATACAGAAGACACTTTATTACACACACTCTAGCTTTTTTTGAGAGAACAAAACGTTTTTTGTTCAACTTCTCATTCTCTTCTGACATCAGCGTAAAGTTATTTCAGGACTATCAACCCATATTAAAGGATTATCAGATCCAAAGGGAAAAGTCTTCTAGCCAAACTGACCGTACCTCAAGATTCCAGCGAGGCCCAGACAAAATAAACATAAAAACAGAGTCACATAAAAAGCCATTATTGTACAAAAAATAAATGTATAAATGAAAATACACAGCACAAAAAAATTATCTGCATCCTCACATAACACAAGATAAATAAATAATAAACGCGCAAACAGGAAATGGAGGCTGTGCAGAAATACGGCTCGAAAGCTCAGTGGGGAAGTTTAACTCTGCTCATTATTTTTAAACGAGAGCAATTTTAACACCCCTCTGAATCGCAGCAGACCACATACATCCACTTTTCCTCCGTCCCTCTGCGAGGTCTCGCAGAGCACTTAGACCGAGCCCCGTGGCTCAGTGTTACAGGAAAAGTTAAGCAGTTTGCTAAACAAACTCGGCCACTTGATAGCTCAAGTGGTGTGGCTGATAAAACTGAGGCCGAAACAAGTTGAGGCATCTTGTGTGAATTATCGCCTGAGTGGTACTGCGGAGGGGGTGGAGTAACGTCCACGCTAACAAGGCGCACCGAGCGCCACCATTACTTCCAGAAAAAGCAAGAAAATACCCCCCTCCTCCTCTCTCTTTTTCTTTCTCTCTCCTCGTAAAGCTTTAACTGTGGCTTCCTGCACTCTATGTCTGATCCCACCGATAAAGCTATGTGAAAATAATTATAGCCTTGCCGTCGCACACACACTTTATGTTCTTCATTACCTGCTCTGCTTTACTGCCCAAATATATACTGATAAGGAAAGGGCCTAGCTCTAAGATGGCTGGCAGGATTGAACACATTTTTGGAAAGGTTAGCCAGATGCAGAGCTTTTCCGTTAAGTGGACTGAGAGCTTTACTTTGTATTTGTAGGCCTATTGTGTCTTTAGATAGTACATATTTATTCATTAAATTGCTTGTGTGTGTTGTAGGATGGGACTAGAGGCTCTGGTTGAGTCGTATGCGTTCTGGCGGCCCTCACTGAGAACTCTGACATTTGAGGACATCCCTGGAATCACTAAACAAGGTACCACATGTGTGTATGTGTATGTGTGTGTGTTTCCCTTCAAATGTACAATGGGTTGTTGTTCATAAGTATTAATAAGTATTTGTAAAATAATTACAAAAGTAAGTTTTTTTTTGTTTTTTTGGAATATCTTATATGAAAATGTATGATTTTCTTTCTTCTGTGGAAATTTTTTTTTTTTGCAAACTGTCCCAAATCTTTGATAATGCAATGAAAGTCATTTGGGTCCAATGTTGTTTGGAACAACATGAAGGTAAATAAATACAGAATTTTTTTCCCCATTTTCAATTCCTAAATTTGAATTCACTTTTAATTGAGCTAGCAAACAAGATGTAGAATCGGAACTTGAATTTGAATGCTTGGAAGCAAAATTAAAGAATTCAAATAAATGAATATATTGTCTGTAACTAAAATGTATTAAGAAATTAAATGCAATAATTTTGAAATAAATGAAGAATAAATTCGATTTCATGTTTACGTTTTAACTCTATGAGATTTTGTATATTTGTATATTTTATTTTGATATTTTAGTTGATTTTATGCGTATATGTTATATTAATGATGTGTCATTATGTCTGCGCTCAGGTGCAGCTGGTTCTCACGGTGTTGTTGGGTCTTCAGCACACACGCATCTGCTGTCCTCATCCTCCTGCTCTTCCCCTACATTCCACCTGGGTTCCGGGGCGGGGCCAGTGTGCGATTACTCCACCTGCAGTCGAACAAGCCACCCTCTCCACCGCTACGCCCCTCCCCTCTCTGCAGACTCCTACAGTCGACTGGCCAGCCCAGCAGCAGATGCCTTTTCAACTAATCGGAGCTCTGCGTATGTGAGCGGGACCGAAGGTGAAGCATTCTCGTGCACACAGACTGGCCTGCCGATCCAGATCCACAGCATGCCAAGCACAACCTCCCAGCTGCAGTACCTAATGCCCAGCCATACTCATAATGCCTTTTCCACCAACCAGAGCACACAGGGATCCTATAATGGGTTCCGCCTGCACAGCCCTTATGGTCTTTATGGTTACAACTTCTCCACTTCTCCCCGCTTGGCCACCAGCCCTGAAAAGGCAGCCGCCACGCAAAGTTCATTCCTTGGCTCCTCCCCTAGCGGGACGCTGACGGACAGGCAGGTTCTATCCACTGTGGACGGTCTGCACATGCTAAGTAGTAGTCAACAGAATCTTTTTGACTCACGGACTTTGGGGCTGACAAGCTCCAACTCCCAGATGACAGCCCACATGGCTTAACCTGTGACCCAAAAACTTTGACAGACTTTAAAACTCAGCTAAGAATTTTTTCTTTGAGTATAAACTAGTTTTTGGGACTAGTCAATAGCATAATTTATAATCCGTCGGACATTCATCATTCTCGCAAGAGTTGAGAGAGGGACATACTGCTATGGCAAGCAAAAGAAACAGATGTACACAATGTAAAGAACTGAGAGAAATCTGCAATATCATTTGTTTTGAGAAAATGACAGCTGAAGATCACATTGAGGATATTTTTTTAATAGACTTTATATCTTTAAAATCATTCTGATGAAGCAGCACAGAGCATTATTGGGCACCAGGGTATTGGAAATGCCTGAAAAATCAAGCGGGGAACCTAGAAAACACTTTACTGACACACTTGCGCACAATCCTGCTCAGTTTCATGGCACGAAAGGACATCAGCCATCGGATCTCATCAAGGTTCAATGAGACCCCTGAACTGCTGGTAGGAGTGTGAGGACTTTAACAGATGACTTTTGTGAGGCTGGACTCAGCATCTTCTGGACAATAAAACAGAGTTTGGCACTTATGAGTGAGCAGACTGAAAAAAAGACAGGAAGTGGTATGAAACAGGCTTCAATGACTTGAATTTTAACTACACCATTTGCTAGGTGACAATCATCAGGTAACTACGTCGCTTGTTTGTGCTGAGGTTTTGAGCACATCCGATCGGCTTCTAATGTGGTTTAATCTGAAACGGGACAAGGAAAAAACTAAATGTGGGCTAGTGTTTACAAATTCTCTCCAAGTCGAAGGGATTTTGTCTGGATCAGCGCTGCTGTCTGAGTCTTGGAACAGACAGGGCTGAATGAAATCTGACCCAAGATGATAATTCTCACACTTTATAAATACAACCATTGGCATTCTTCAGAAGGATTATAGTCCAGGTCAGCTGTCTCACTCTGAATCCAAGACTGAAAAGAACGCTTTTCCTTTGCAGACATGTTAGCTTTTGCTAATTTACTTATTAAATGTACATTTTCACAAATATGGAAAATATGAATATTATTGATACTGTGTAAAGATTTCACTTGCACTTACGGCCATTTTAAATACTTGCATTTTAATATTCAGGCTTTTTTGCCAGAGGCCACTCTTTTGACACTTCCTCCATATTTGACTCTTGTTGGCCTGATAATTAGAAAACCCTTTGAGCCAAATAAAATATATCCATACGGCAAAGAACAATCGAGGAGTTTATGCATGTGTTTCAGCATCAGATGCTTCTCTTGGGGTCAGGCAAAGGTTCTGAATGCCTAACAAATGAAAAATACCACCAGGGGCTCCTAGAGAGGTACACACACACACACACACTAATACACTAATACACACGCGAACAGAATGCATTCATGCACATGAAAGACACACAGTTTGAACTTGCAACCTTACAGTTTAAACAATTAAATGTGAAATGAGAAAAAAGTTTGCGCTTTTGTCCCTGAGAAATAATACAATCAACAAAATTGTTCTGTTTATGTCAATCGGTAAATGAGTGTGACATTACACACATCATCTTCATGTACTTGCAATGTGGTCAGCTTAAGAGTGTGTGTGTGTGTGTGTGTGTGTGTGTGTGTGTGTGTGTGTGTGTGTGTGTGTGTGTGTGTGTGTGTGTGTGTGTGTGTGTGTGTGTGTGTGTGTGTGTGTCTTTCTCTCTCTCTAATGGAGGTTATGCTAGACCTTCTGACGGCTTCTAACTTTTAACACATAGTGAACTGCAAACAAACTAATTATGGGACTTGAAACAGGTAGTGTGTGAACTAATTTTCAAAACTTTGAACATACTCAAACAGCACTAGGAATTTGTACTAGCAGTCTAACATTGGGTCGGTCTTCAGAACCAGAACCCAGTGAGACACCTGTTTTGGACTGAAGATGACAGACAAACAGCACATGCAGAGCGAGAGAAGGTTGTTGGGTGCTTTTTTATTTTAGAACAGAGGAATGGTTGGCTTGCTATATCTCACTAACAGGTGACAGACCCCCCCACGGTTGGCAAACCTTACATACACCAATATCCTTATGCACACACACACACTCACAACTCGCATTACTGGCTCATTATCAGTAAACCTGAGGACATTAACACTCTGAGGCCATCAAAGAGCAGTGTGTGTAAAATGTATACTTAAATTATACGGTGTACATTTTAAATGGACTTCATAATAGACTAAATATTTAAACATTTACAATAATTTTTACATTATATATGCATTTTTATATTGTGTGTACATAAACACATTAAACACACGTATATATCAGTCCACTTAAATGACAGTAATCATTTAAATATGCAAATTAGATGAAATTATAAATTACCAAAGCCTGTTTATTTTTGCCCGTAATGATTTTCATATCCAGCAATAAAGTGTAATATAACTCAACTACATATGCTTTTTACATTCACTGGCTAACATGCCTTGTGGTACTGGTCATCACCACTATTCTGCCAGGGCTCTCTTTTCATGTCAGCGTGTTGGCATACGGGATCATCTTTCGGTCCCTCAGTGCCTGGCATCATCGTCTCTCCACACGGCCAGCACAGTGTTACATTTTCACACTCCTGAATTTGTCTCACAGGTCTTATAGACATCAGTTATACCCTTCTCCAGCATTTATATTGATTGTGCAAACTTTGCACATTTACATCTCTTCAACATTCAAAGTATAGAAAGTTGCAGAAAATTACGTCAGACCTTAAGTCATTAAGACCCCAAAACAACCTAGAAAAGGCAGAACATTATTCGACCGTTCGCACAAATCATGAATAATTCATTCTTGTTAAACAGCTCTTCATACGCCCATTATGGTTTGGGAAGAAAGCAAGCCTTATTTCCAACAGTGCAACCCGGGCCACATTACATAACTATGCACTGTTACATATATTCATTTGTGTGTCTCCTGGTATACTACCAAACGGTCTGACATTCAACTTCAATACCCACTAATAGTATGCTTACAGTTTACTTTAGCGAGGAGCCTCGTGTTCTGCATTGCATATGACTAATACAAACGCTGGATACTAGATGATATTTTAGAAATCCATGTCATTTGCTCTATGTTGTGGTCAAGCACTCGTGACAAATCATAAAACCATTTAATCAAATCAATGGCTATGAATTCATAGAACCTCATTTGTATGTTTTCATACAATCCGCTTACGCCCCAGTGACTCGTTTGTTTGGGATCGCCATTACATTTTCCCGTGACCATTAACCTACTAAAATTTTCTAATTTTTATCTGTCAAATGAAACAGTAAAGAGGGAACAGACAAAATTAAGTTTAAAATTTCCTTGTTACATATGTTACATGTAATTACCGAATTAATAACAGTAAATTATGCATAATTACATGCAACTAACCCTCAAGCCACACCCAAACACTATAGTACATGTTAATTAATATTACTTAAATATATAATTACACTGTAACAATGACACCTTAAAATAAAGTGTAACCATTACTTGATACTTTACCTCTGTCCCATTGTTATTAACAGGTAGTGGTTAACTTTGAGACGGCTATTATGAAATTTGTTAGTCTCAACACCAGTGGTCAATTAATTTCATCACATTAATATTGCTATTTAATGTCCCATGTTGGATGTTCCAATATTTTACATTTAGTCATTTAGCAGACGCTTTTATCCAAAGCGACTTACAAATTAGAGCAAAAGAAGCAACTAGAACAGTCAAGGGCAACAGTATGCAAGTGCTGTAGCAAGTCTCAGTTAATCTAGCTCAGAACACACAGGACAGTTTTTTTTATTTATTTTTTTTTTTTTATAAATTAGACAGACAGAAAATGAATAGAATGATAAGTGCTATTCTTGATTGGTCAGGTGCTGCTGGAAGAGATGTGTCTTTAGGTGTTTTTTGAAAATGGCTACAGACTCGGCCGCACGAATTGAGATAGGCAGGTCATTCCACCAGGTGGGAACAGCCCAGGAAAAGCTCCGTGAGAGCGATTTCATGCCTCTCCGGTATGGCACCACAAGGCGTCGTTCACTAGCAGAACGTAAGTTCCTGGAGGGTGTGTAGGTCTGAACGAGCGAGTTTAGGTATATTGGTGCAGAGCCAGTGGTTGCTTTGAAGGCGAGCACCAGTGCCTTGAATTTGATGCGAGCAGCTATTGGCAGCCAGTGCAGACTGATGAAGAGAGGCGTGACGTGCGCTCTCTTCGGCTCATTAAAGACCAACCTCGCCGCTGCATTCTGGATCAGTTGCAAGGGTTTGATAGTGCATGCCGGAAGGCCTGCTAGAAGAGCATTACAGTAGTCCAGTCTGGAGAGAACAAGAGCTTGGACCAGTAGTTGTGTGGCATGCTCTGATAGGAAGGGTCTAATCTTCCTAATGTTGTATAATGCAAATCTACAGGATCGGGTTGTTGCAGTAATGTGGTCAGTGAATTTTAGCTGATTATCGATCACAACTCCAAGGTTCCTGGCTGTCCTGGACGGAGTTATGGTTGATGAACCTAGCTGAATGGAGAGATTGTGGTGAAGTGCTGGGTTGGCAGAGACAACAAGAAGTTCTGTCTTTGCAAGGTTAAGTTGAAGGTGATGTTCCTTCATCCAGGCAGAAATGTCTGTTAGGCAGCAATATACGCCTATTTAAAGTTAATTTAGGGATTTATTCTTTCAAGGTATCTAAATTATATGTAATAGTGTCAGCTGTATCTTCACTATTAAGGTCCACAAACATAAATAACACTCTCAGAAATAGCCTATAGAAGCGGCAGTCAAAGGGAGCATGGCGAGCGCTTCCGTGTGCAGGACATTTTCACTCACATGAAAAAAAAATTCTAGCAAGTGTAAAAGGACAAGTGGACAGTGTGTGTGTGTGTGTGTGTTTGTGTGTGTTTGTCTGCTGGGTGTTCCAGGAAGAGCACCTGTGGTGTGCAGGGTCGAGCTGTGCTGGTGGTGCTGATATGTGTGAGTGTGGGGGGGCGAGAGGGTCTGCGTGACCTGTTAATGGCCTGGGGGGTATTTGATGACAGTTGCAGTAATCTGAAGCTGACTGGTGTCTCTTACACTCATTTAATCTTTGTCATCAAATCCCACTATCCATCTGATTAATTGCTACGGTTCAACCCTGTTTTCAGAGCCTTATATTTTGCCATGATGAATGTCGATCTATTGCCATATTCTTCTCTAATAATACCATAAAAATATATTACGAAAGACTTCCTCATTCCGTGAAACTCTGTTTTATGTATAGTATGTGTGTGTGTGTGTGTGTGAGAAACTGATCTCTTCTATAAACGTCTTCTCTGTACCAGGCGTCTAAACGATCTGTGGCTCGGATAAATCAAAACTGAAATGCAAATCATAGCTAAGGTCAGCTCAGCCCTCTCCGGAGTGACGCTCCAGTCAGCTCTCATCACACACTAGCACCTTCCATCACACACTCATAAAACGACAAGCAAACACAAGGTATGAAAGTGATATACTTTTATTATTTTACACCTTTGAGTAGGTTATGAGGTTGTATTATAATATTATGACTTAAAATTTTGGATGGTTTAGACTTAAATAAGCCTGTGTGTATTTTATTCATAGCCTACATGTAATATTTCTTTAAAATTTTCTTACATTTTTCATCCCTGCGCAGACTAGTTTTCATTCATTTTGGTGCAGTCAAAAGTCGTAAAAAAAAAAATCCAAATTCAGGTGATAAATATCCAAAATCCGCAGATATGTAAAAATAAATAATCACCAATTTCAGCCGATAACCAATATGGTCGTGGTATATTGTGCTTCCATAATCTATTTAATTATATATAAATACACTGCAAAGACTGTGTCAACAGTCCGCGTGGTAACAGTAGTTTTTAATCATAAAATCATAAAATAGAAGAACTAATCACAAAATTTCCAAGTCAGTGCCAATATTTCATACTTTTGAAAGACATTGATTTTTTTTTTTTTTTGAGGCACTTAGTAGCAAGTAAACTAGAGAAACTATAGAACTATAAACTATATAAATAAATAAACATAAGTATATAAGCTATAGACATTTTGAATTCCCTTTGGTGGACAGAAATTTTGATTAGAACGCTTACACACATCTGATGTTTTCTCTACAGCCAAATGTAGACAGACGCTGATTTGCAATCATTTGCTTGTAATGTCTAGTGTTTTGGTTTCGTTTCATGTTTCATGTTCTTATTTTGTCATGTTCAATGTCATGTTTCCTGGTTTGTCATGTGATTCCATTGTGCCCTCATGTGATCATGTCATGTGCTTCCCTAATCTCTTGTGTCATGTTGTCATTGGTTGATTTTGTCATGTGTGTTCTTAGTTCAGTTCTGTCATTGGTTCATTGTTTAGATGGTCTAGTATTCTGTAACAATATCCAATGGAGGCAAGTTGCAGTTGAACCCAAGTGCAGTTTATTACAAATGAATAAAACAAACAAGGACTACTTGAACTCACCCACAGTGGTAGTGAACAATACTAGATAAAGATGCATGGCAAACAAATACACAGAGACAAATGACTAACAAGACACACCTGTGAACAATCAAGACAATGAACCAGTGACAGAACTGAACTAAGAACCCACATGACTAAATCAACCAATGACAACATGACACAAGAGATTAGGGAAGCACATGACATGATCACATGAGGGCACAACGGAATCACATGACAAACCAGAAAACATGACATTGAACATGGAACATGAACATGAAACCAAACCAAAACACTAGACATTACATTGCTTGAGTTTTTCGGTGTCCAATTATTCTCGTATCGCATATGCAAAGAAATTGACATGCCTTTTAATAGAGAAAAAGAAATTTAACTTTGGCCATGATTATAGTATTGGATTTAGTATTGGAAATGGAATGGAAAAGCAAGTTTGTGTTTAAATGCCGGGTAGTTAACAGCAAAGGCCATTTGTCTATTGCACGCAGCATAAATAGTCACACCCACACACACGTACACACACACACGACTAACTTCTCTCGTCCCATTAGCAGTAGAATGCGGAGGGCCGGCATCCCCCCTCCTTAATGCTATGGCCAGACTTAGCACTGTCATTTATAGCACAGCACACCATCAATCTTAATAGAAGTGAGAAGTGCAAAGAGCTGATGAAACAGCAGCCATGATCACTATTTCAGCCTGAGAGAGGAAGGGAGGAGTAGGACAGGAGAGAAAAATGAATGTCCAAGTCAGTAAAAGAGAGAGAGAAGCAGTAAAAGCCAAGGCTTCGGAGCCCTGTGAGAGGTTTTCATGTTCCAGGAGAAAAATAAATGAAAATTAGGTGTTTAAATGACTCAACTGGTGATAAGAATGTGTTTAGCCACAAATTGAATGTATTTTTGTGTGCCAGATCAGAGGGTCCTAAAATTATATTTGACACATGACTTTTAATTATACAGTAGCATGAATGAACAGAAATGAATGAACTGACATTTCCAGAGGGAAACAGAAGGAAGCCCATGCAAGGAAACAAAAAAGGCAGATGAAGTCAGGCAAGCATGAAATGCTGTGAATTTTTATTTTTATTTTTTAAAGTAAGCATGAATATAATTATATTTATAAAGTTTTTATAAAGTATCGGCATCAATCAATATTGGATATTTCATTCACAATTGAATATGCAAATTTGTTTAAAGCCACAATTATGTCATTTTTCAAAGCCAAGCTTTTATTATGCTGCAGACGACCACTACTGCTCATGCATATGTGGGGTAACGCAGTGCTGTTTTATCATATTATATACATTTGAGTGTGTTGAAAGTATGTTATAATGCTACTCTGTGCGTTCGATCGGCGGCTACTATGAGACACTTGTTGCACACTGAAGTGAGCTAGATCAATATTAGGCATGGTAAAACATGGTACTCGCAGTAAATCAAGAAAACAATGTTTAAACAATAAGACTAACTGTGTTGAGCTATAAACAAAGATTCGTTTTCTGGCGATGAATGTATCCAAACAGTTAGTTTAATAGAACAGATAATCAATTTAAGCGTCTTTGGTGTTTCCATGGTTTCTACAAAATAAAACCGGAAATCGAGGGTAACACGGTTATGATGTCATTGATACACGACGCACAGACATGGTCCGTTTCCTGGTTAAAATGGCTTATTTCTCTGGATTTAAACATTCTTGGAAACATTTGGGATAATACAAGTACACAAGTCAACAAAATATTTAATACTGTTCTAGTGGTTTTTGGATATTTTGCATATTGTGCCTTTAAGAAAAAAGACTGGAATTAAGAAGAATTTTTTAACAAAAAGATTTTCTTGCTTTAAATTTATATAAATTAATAAAACAAAGTTAATAAAAATCAGAAATAGACAAGTGTTAATAAAACTGAATAGTTCGGAAAGTAACAGATGAAAGCAACAAAGGACAGAGCGGAATAAAATGAGTGACACTGAGGGGTTGAGATGAGTGGAATAGAAGACATTTTTATCTCTACAAGGTGCAACAATTTTAAACTCCCCACAGCTAAATGAGTGTGTGTCATGATGCAAAGCATTCTGGATATATGGACCGTGAGCTTTGAGTCCTGCATTCCTCAACAGGCCAAGGACACAGTGATATGAACACACACACACCGACTGTGTTAAACCTTCATGGTTAAAACAAGCTCAAGGTCACTCATGCCATCTATAGTGCCCACACACACTAACAAGAGAAGCATGTCATTTTCAGCTGTGAAAAATGACAACCTCGTTAAATTTGCACCACACACACGCATAGTAATATATAAACACAAAATAAAGGACAACAGTTGAAGTAACACAACTCCATCTCTTTACCATTTGCTTATCATGAATGGTCTGAACACTTGTCAGTTGTCAGCTATCAAATTTGCCAAGTATGCAATTGATACACAGGAAAAAGAAACTGCAGTAGAAGCATTTTGGTAGAATACGGGCTATATATAAAGGCTCACAAAAATGTATGTTTCTCTCTCTCTTTCTCTCTGGTGGGCAGTGAGGAAATCTTGGTTTATTTAGGTTTTTGAGAAATCCCCCCTGTTCCATCTGGAGGGTTCCTGGACTAGAGTCCACTCTCCCATGACAGCTACATCAACGAGCCGCGGCCCCAAACACACGGTCTAATATGCATATAATACGCACACACACATGCTCTCTCTCTCTCTCTCTCTCTTAAACACACACACACTCAGACTTTCAGTATTTCTACTTCAAAATTGTACATATAATGATTAAATGTTACATGCAGTCTCTGTAATTATTTGTGAAATCTACTAAAAATTGAGTGAAAATTGATTTGTTGGAGCTCAGAGGTCTTGCTTGGCATTACCCAGAGTCCCTGGAGTGTCTTCTGATTGGCTATAGATATGTTTACATCTGAAAAGGAAGGATCAACATGGCCACCCAGGCAGCCAGAAGCCCTCAGAGCTGTCAATCAATCAGCACCACTACTGACAACTTTGTAAATGCAACCGCCAATTTAAAACAACTTTAAAGAGACAGTACAACCAAAAATGTCAATTCTGTTGATAATTACTTGTCATTGTGATGTTCCAAACCTGTTTGGAAAGATAATTCTGAAGATTCTTTCCATATATCAGCAGTTCATACAGTAGTGACTACGAGTTGTCAAACTTCACAAAGCAATGTAAAGACGACACCATAAAAGTGCAATGTATATGACTTGTGCTCTATATTTTAGCTATATTTTGTGCTCTTTTCTGAAGCCATGCAATAAACAAGCCAAAATGGCAACATTTACTAATCTTTATTATAATCTTTAACATTTACTATAATCTTTAAGATTAATTTAATTAATCTTTACCTCCACTGCAGCTCAAAGATCAAATACGGCACCTAATATATTGTAAACATGTTGTTGTACCAAAAAAATTTCTACGTAAAATAATAACAGCATGCTAGGGATTGAACGGCCTCAGATTTCTAAAAGTTGATAGTTATGCCATTAATTGTATTGCAGGTTTCATCAGTCCAGTCTGTGATAACAAACGCAGACAACATAAACGTCTGCGTTTAGCTTCAAATGGTGTCTTCAGTTACGGAATTCTATAAAAACGATGACAGTATTTTTTTGCATTCCGATTCTGACATACAAAGGGACAACAAAACTTTTTGGGGGGGATTTTGCCCCTTTTCCTCCACTTGTTACTGCTATTTTTCTGCCACCACTATGCGTACACAGCTGCAAGTGACGTAACTGTGATGTCTGCTCCAAATTTGTCTATAGGACAGCATTAGTATTACAGCCCATGTAATCTTTTTTTTTTATATTTTTATTAGAGGAAGAACAGAGCAACACATTACATACAAAAAGAGTTAATGCTCCTCTTGATTTTACAATTTGCCCCCCTTTCTCACAACCCACTCCCCAGAACAATTAAAAAAAAGAAATCCAATAATGGAAAAACAAAATCTCAAAGTTCTGATATTACAAACAGTGAGGAAAAAAATTTATATCATTGTTGATTGCATTATCCGTTCCAACGTGCACAGGCCTTTTAATTTCACTACTAATTTTGGTTAGAGGGAACCTTTACAATAAGGTTGTAACATTAGTTAATGCATTAGATAACATGAACTAACCATGAACAACACCTCTGTTCAGCATTAGTTCATCTTTTTTAACGTTCGTTCATAAAAATACAGCTGTTCATGGTTTGTTCATGTTAGTTCACAGTGCATTAACTAATGTTAGCAAGATTTTAATAATGCATTAGTAAATGTTGAAATTAACATTAACAAAGATAAATAAATGCTTTATAAATGCAGCTCATTATTAGTTCATCTTAACTAATGTTAGCTAATGAATCTTATTGTAAAGTGTTACCGAGGGAACAGTTACGCCCTTTTCAAAATATGAGATCATTGGAGTCCATACTGAATTAAAACGTTTGGTGGATCCTCTAAGAAAAAATAAAATGTAAATCTAAGGGATTTATTCTTAATTTATGCGAAAACCATAAATCTGATCAGTAATAAAGATAGCACACTGAAGGTCATCAGCCTCTCTACAAGGCGGCCATGTTAGTGTCAAAATCACATGATCAGTGACTAGTCGATGTCAAGCTTAAGGCATCATAGCAGAGCATTAAAGTCGACTAGTCTGTGCAACCCCTATACAGCATACAGGTTTGGAACGACATGAGGGTGAACAAATACACACAGAATTTTCATTTTTGGGTGACCTTTCCCTTTAACAAGGGATCATGCCAAAGATATCAGAGATTCAACTGTTACCAAAACCCACAACACTAAAAAAGACATTTATGGTGACTGAGTATGTATATAAGCCAACGCATGTGTGTTTATTATTGAGGAGATGACTGCTGAGAGTAACCGATTGTACTGAAAGACACACAGAGTCTGGAATGACAACATACACACAGACAGACATACGCATACAGAGAAGCACAAGATACGTTTCAAACTACATACAGAGGCTAAGGATTGTTCTCTGTGTTTAAAAGTGTATAAATCTGTACTGTGCATGTGTGTGAGTTGAGCAGTTTACATTTAAATCAGCCATAATCCGAGAAGTACCTAGGAGGCACACGCTCAGGAGGAGTAAAAGAGCATAAGAAATGTCCCACAGGACTACAGTAACCACTTCTGATATGCACACACTCTCTTCTACACCTACACACACACACACAGAACAGCGTGTGTACAGTACCATCTCAATCCACTGTAACAATAATCAATATTAGGATTAGAAAAATCAATCAGATTCTCTTGTCCCATCTGTTTCTGTTAAACCCAGTTAAACAAACCAAAATTACAGTGAGGTGAATACAATACACATTTCAATCCATCTGTAATTACTAATTATGTATAGGGTATGAAATTAATGTAATATATATGTATATACAACCGTTTTCAATATTGATAATAACAGGAAATGTTTTGTGAGCAGCAAATCAGCATATTAGAATGATTTCTGAAGGATCATGTGACACTGAAGACTGGAGCAATGATGCTGAAAATTCAGCTTTACCATCACAGCAATAAATTTATATTAAACATAGGCCTATATTAAAATTAAAATAGAAAAGTGTTCATTTGAATTAATATTGTCTTTTTATGAAATAAATGCAGAGAGAAACATCATTATTGCTGGTAGCCGGATGTGCTGGTGACCCCAGAGGTCAGACACAAGCACGGATTATTCCCTAATCCCTGTGTGTGTGTGTGTGACAGCCGTTGTTAAAACATACTAAAGTATATTGTGACTGCAGGTAGAGGAAGCTGGGCTTTGAGTTCCACATTTTGTTTACATCTGACTAGAAGGAAAACAGACATATGGAGACCAGCCAGACATTCAAACAGGAATATCTAATCCCAGCAATGCTTTAGTGTAAGTGATATTTAATTATATAAAATTGTATTATTATTATTGAACTTAGTGTTACTAACATCACATAATGCTGTACACAGTGTCACATAACATAATGCTATTTTTATATTTATTCATTTTACCTTCTTATTTAAAAGTTTTTTTAAATAAAAATCCCCCAGATTTGTATATATTGATTTGTTTGTTTGTTATTTTTGGAGCTCATTGATTTCACTACAAATCCGCTCGAACAGATGAATCAAGAGATTTCAATGTGTAAAAGTGACACCAGCATTTAAGGAATGTATCAACTTTGTGGATCATATAAGATCTGTGAGAAGAGCAAACCGCATGGGTGTAACGGATGACAGCTTCACCCGCACACCGTCTCCACCGCTCACTGTGCAGCTTATCAGCCCTGCAGTCAGATGGCCAGCCTCTGCAGGCTCCAACAGGCCTACGATAAAGACCGGGATCAGAGACAGACACAAACACATTTACACATGACCTTGTTAATTAAAACTAAACGGTTAATATTAGCCCACCAAGCAAAACGCACACGCTCCCCTCTGCGTAAATGTTGCAAAACACACCTGAGCACCAAATCAAGAAAGAGAACATCATGACAGCATGACAAAAAATGTTTTGGTGGTTGCTCAGCAACTGTGCTATAATTGTGTTTTTATTGCATGTAGTAAATGATCCAAATATTGTGTGCTGTTATTTTGTTTACAAGCACCATCATCAAGGACATTACGTAACTTTCAGCCAAACAGAGTAAAGGAGACTTTCTGCTTCCCAAATTCAAGCTGTTAGAGAACAGATCTGATCAATATATGATTCACAAACAGAGATACTCATACAGATTCTCTGACACCACACACTGACATTCAGAAGTACTTCTTATCTGTACACAGGCATGTCTGAATAGCAGGGAGTATCCGTTGCAGCTGTAAGGTTTGGGAGTGTATCACATGTGCGATAGCTCTCTGCACATACACCACATTCATACATGCATACACAACAACACCTACACAAACTGCTCATTTGTCATCTGTTAGTAGTTAACGTGATACTCTTAACTCGTGTAAAATGAAAAAAAATTTGCAAATCTATTTATCTCAAATATAAATGACTTCAACCATCACAAGAAAAAAAAAGTGTCTGTGCATTGTCTATAATGAAATCATATATTTTTGAGTATGTTAATTGAGTTCCTAAATATTTAATGTAATTAATATAATGTAATGTAATGGTATGGGATTGGATTGGATGGATGGACGGGATTGGATTGGATGGATGGACAAAGTGCTTCACCATTCCTTCGACTGCTCTGGACTTTTGTCTGGGTGAGCAGGTCATTGAATCTGGAGTGTTCTGAATTGACAGATGATTTGTGTAAATGTTAAAGGCCAGTGGGAGCAGACTGGGGTTGTAGAGAGCAGGTTAGTGGTTTTACTGGAAGGTTTTACTGGTTTGATCATTACTGGCATCTAGAGAATCAGACAGATGTTGAGAAACTATTAAAGAGACACCACAAAACCATGTGTGAGTAAGTGAAAAGAGAGAAATTGAAAGAGTAAATGAAAGACAAGGACGATGAGAAAGGTGTGTGTGTGTGTAACAAAGTCAGACCGCATAAAGTGAACACATACAAACAGACACACGCAGGCACTTGCACAGACAAACACATCTTTCTCTTGCTTGTCAACACCCCTTATCCTGGCTTTGAACTGCAGGGATCCGGAATGACAAACAGTGGCGCATTCATCCAATCCTAATCAGAAGATATATCTCATTCACACCCCTACAAACCCTCATTTACACACACACTCACTCACTTCTCACCCTTATCCAGATCTCGTTCTGTTTGTCGTCCAGCATTTCTACACTTACTGATGTGAGCAGTCGGGCATAACAATCAGAAGAGAATCTGTGTTCTGATTGGATGACTCTAACGGCAATGGGAGGGGCCAAAACGTGATCCCTTAACTTTTCCTGAGAAGGCTTATCAACTTCAGAAAAAAGCCTTTCATCTGAAGATGTTAACAAAAACAGCTTTTAAAGAGCTTTAAAGAGTAGTTTTTGTAGTCTGTGTATGTGTAGTGCTGAAAAAATATTTTATTCAGGATTGACTTTGAAACTGTTTTTACTGAAGACACGCTGAATTAAATGTGAAATTTTGAAGTAGAAAGACTGAAATAGCATTTTCTGTACTTCAGTAATCTTTGTTTTATTTACAACTTTGAAAAATCATTTTCAAATATGCGATTGTTAAATATTATAAAAATAAAAAAACCTTCCATGATATACATGGATATAAAAAAGTGCAAAAAGTTTATTTTATTATTATTATTAATTGATTTTATTGTTTTTTCACATGTTCAGATTTGTGTTAGATTGTTCACTTTTTAATTTTTTTTATGATTATGAGTGAAAATCAAAATAACTGATTACTGAAACTTTAAAGCTGACATGTGTGTGTTTGTATTTGTCAACCTGGATGTGTTTGAACAGGTTGATTGACAGCTTCCTACAGGCTTCTGCTGCGTAAGGAACAGCATGATAAATGGCTCTGATGGCACTAACCAACCATGATAAAGTGGGCCTCCTCACAGAGCCGACTCACAGAACTACCATATAGTTCGTCCCTCTGGTGCAGCTGGAATGCATGTCCTCACCATTACTGTTAGTGGTCATGCTGGTAGATGAGAGACTCAGAGTTCACTGCCATGACTGTGACATCAGACACTGCGGGATGGGAAATCAATACACCAGGGCTTCTAATTCAAAAACAGCAAGCTGCAAGCACCAGTAAGTCCAACAAATTTGGCAGAATATACAAATTTATATTAGTTATTTGAGGCTTAAAAGGCACAATTTGCAAGATTTTTGGATTATATATTATATATATAAAAAAACACTAGAACAATGTTATATATTTTGTTGACTTGTGTACTTACATTATCCTAAATGTTTCCAAGAAAATTTAAATCCAGAGAAATAAGCCATTTTAACCAGGACACGGACTGTGTCCGTGCATTGCCTATCAGTGACATCATACCCGCGTTGCCCTCAATTTTCTATTTTGTAGAAACCATGGAAACACCAAAGACACTTTAATATATTATGTTTTATTAGACAGGTGAGCAACTGTGTGGATACGTTCATGACAGAAAACTAATCATAGTCATATAGCTCAACACAGTTAGGGCCCTATCTTGCACCCAGCGCAATTGACTTTGTACACCGACGCATGTGTCATTCCTATTTTGCACCCGCGCAAAGCGCGCTTTTCCCTCCACAGAAGCACGTCGCTAAACTAGTGAATGAACTTGCGCTCCCTGGGCGGTTCAGCGCAAAAAAGGAGGTGTGTTCCGGCGCAAACAATCCCTGGTGCTATTTTGCTGTTCCATTAAACAATTGCGCCACTGACCAGAAAAAACCTAGTCTAAAGTCAGTGGCGCGTTGCACGTTGTTCATTATGCTATTTTAAGGGCGCATGCTTGACCATAATGTATAGCGTGCACAACGCGCATACACTTTGCTCATGTAATCTACACAGATGCAACAGTTATTTTTGCAAATCATAAATTGTTACACTAAAAAATATTAACACATGAGATGACGGAAATCATTGTGGTGTGCCACGAAGATGTGAAAAAATAGGCATAAATCTAGCTTACAAATTATTCAGGCTAATTGTAGTCTAATAATTAAGGAGACCTGTTTGCCCAATAGTGGCAACTTCTGGCAAGACATATATGTATATAAGGACATCTAACAAATTGGTTTGTCCGTCAAGAACCAGGAAAAAAATGGGTGAGGGTGGACGCAGCGATGTCCTCTGCTGGCGTCAGGTCCTGAGTAGAGGCAGATCCACCTCCCGTTACACGGCGTGCCCGATTGATGCTGGCAAGCTTGGACTTTCCCCGTCTTCTGATGTCATTGTAGCGCTTGCGGCACTGGTGCGACGTCCTGGGGATGCCAGCTGATGAAACAATTGTGGCTATTTCCTCCCACGCCTGTTTAACCGACGCTATTTTGGGTGGGTTTCTCCCATCCCCATACAACACAACTTCTCTGTCTTTCACTGCTCTTACAAGCACATCAGTCTCCTCGGCTGTGAACCGCTCCTGGCGTGCGCCTGGTAAATACGCCATAATAATAGCAATCCATAATGGAACTTGCGCACCTGCTTTTACAGGGAATGTTGGATGACGCTCTGATTGGTTTATTCACGTTACGCCCAAACCACACCTATGAATAATGAAGCTACTTCAGACCAACCCATTTTAGATTTGCGCCGGGCGCTAGAGCCATTTATCCCGCCGGGAAAATAGCAACAGCGCCGAGACCCGCCCACAAAGTTACTTGCGCTTCGCGCTTTGACACTTGCGTTTCAGATCGTTAAAATAGGGCCCTTAGTCTTATTGTTGAAATCTTGATTAACCATGAGTACCATGTTTTACCATGCCTAATATCGATCTAACTCACTGCAGTGTGTTGCAGTAATTTCCTCATAGTACCCACCAAGCAAATGCACAGAGTAGAGTAGCATTATAACATAACTTTCAACACACTCAAATGTATCTAATATGATCCATCGCTGCGTTACCCCACATACGAATGAGCGGTAGTGGTTGTCTGCGGCATAAAAAAAGCTCTGCGAAATCAAGATGTCATCAAGCTACGCTTTTGTTTTGAATAAGCGACCTCTAGCTGCGAAAAATTACATATTGTGGCTTTAATCTTAATTTACTTATGTTAATGCTTTCTCCTATCTGTTTATTGTAATTACAAACTTTGCTTTATTTTATTGGTTAGTTATTACCTTAAATTGTCTACCCCAAATGCCGCAATATGCCTAGATTCAAGCATTTAATAAAACCAGCTTAAAACAATTCACCCTTTTACAGCATAGCCTATTTAGTTAACAAATAACTTCCAGTCATGTGTAATCTAAGAATTTAATTTACGTTAAACAATACTACAATTCAGCATTATTAACCTTTCATGCAATCTGTTAAATCCATCCTTATAATCAAGCTCTAAGGATCATATTACTCCTGGTTTGTGGTGCATTTTGAGTCTCAGACTGAATCATTGAAACGTTGTTGACTTGAGAACAACTGCAATAGGATCAGTCCAATTCATCAATGAATCGTTCAGTGAGATCTGTGAATTATCAAAAATAATTACGATTTCTCTGTTTTGATATAGCCTATTTTAATGAAAAATGGCACAAAAAAACAGCAAGATATTATGCTTTGATATGTAGTAAAGTCAAAGTTTTCCAAAATGAAAATGTAATAGACCTTAATCAGGGTATCACCATATTATTTTTTGTACCGTTTTTTTAGGGGTTTTTTTATCGGTTTGAATGAATTATTCAAATGACTCGCTTCACTTAGTTCATACCAAGCGGCAACCTCCCGCAGTTTCTCTTGAAGCCAAAACGGAAGTGACTTGAACTGCAAATCATTGACTGGCTCCAGAAGGGAGCAGAATCTCATTGAGCCCCATGTTAAAATGCCCAACTTTACAGCAGAATAAACATGTTTACAGCCAGGTACAAATTGTGTTTTTTGTGTATACGGCTAATTTTGCCCTTCATTACAGCTGTGAGGGGGGTGAATTTTTCTATAACTCATTTGTTTACATTATACAAAGCCTTAAAGTTCTGCATAATTAAGGGCGTGGCCACTTTGAGTGACAGGTGGATAGCCATTTATCTGCTGTCTGTTAGTCATCACCTCAGCTCCAGCCATGTCCCGCCTCTTTGCCCATTTTCTATTATCCGGGAGTGACGCGCAATGATGCGCTGCCAAGATGGCAACGGCTAGCTCGTCCCTCCTTTACGCTTCAAAACTGCTCTTCAGAATCCTATGTGTGACGTCACGGACACTACATCCATATTTTTTTTACAGTCTATGGTTCATACGAACTAGGGCTGCACGATTAATCGAAATCGAACCGCAATCGGGATTTGGCTTATGTACGATTATGAAAACGCAAAGGCTGCGATTTTAATGAAATAAATAAATGCCCAGCATGTTAGTGAAGAGTGGCTCTGTGATCAGGAGTAAGCGCTGCTCCGTCTGAAAGACTGCGAGTTTGAGACGCTTATAACGTGCGTTTGAAAAAGCAACGTGTCAAAAATCTTCACAAACTAGTAAACCTGTTGTCCAACAAAATATGTTTAATAACCTGTTTTAACTCACTTCATATAGTCAGAGTGTTTGTGAGCTGACGTCGCTCCTTATCACAGACATGAGGCGGACAATGTATTATTCTATAGTATTCTATACAGTGATAAAGTCTATGTCAATCAGCACTGCTTTATTATTATGAAAATACCCGAGAAGGTTTGAAGAACTCAAATACACCATATCTTGATGCAGTCATGTTTATTGTCTTCATGTTTAATCAGTCAAAGCGTTTCTATCTTCCTTTTATTCAGCCTACAGCTAGCTTAGCTTCACATTAGGGATTTCCCATAGGGATTTCCCAAGGGGGTAATCCAGCCCCCGGGAAGCGTACCACCCATAGGTGCGGCCATTGCTACCCAAGCCATCACCTGGTGTTAGCATCCCATTGACTCCCATTCATTTTGGCCTCACTTTGACAGTGAATATCTTTACATCTGAGGCGTTTAAAGACTCCATTCGTCCATTGTTTATTTCTAAACAAACACAACAATGTATAAAAGGCTCCATTACCTTGTATCTTACACTATCGCCTCGTTGAAGCTGTTTTTGTAAAATATAGGCTAACGATTGCGTCATAACCCCGCGACTGCGTCGCGTTGTTGAGCAAATTACCGTATAGACCCGAGGAGAAGCTCGTAGGCAATATTTTACGGTCTATGAGGCAATCGGGGGGACGTGGAGGCATAAACGCAGATAGAGATGTTGCAGATCCTGCTTCATTCATCAAAAGTTGCTCCTGCTCACTCTCTCTGTCTCTGCAAGATTCGGTAATTCAGATTTTACGTTGCACAACTACTAGAAGACTTACAACTGTCCGACAGGCGGATCACGTCACATCTACGTCATCAAGCTCAGTCTGAGGCTGCGCAGTACGCTCAGCCATCAGGAAGTAAGTGCTCCTAGTGTGACTTCAATTCTCTCCGTGGAAGTCTATGGGGTCGCTGTGTCCATTTCTTTTACTGTCTATGGGATTTCCTGAAAACGATTACTTCTCTGAGGCAAATGTGGAGTTTCTGCTCGAGGGCGCCCTCTGGCCTCCAGTATGAATGAAACTTTTTGGTAACAAATGAAAATAAATACATTTATATGACAATCCATATATGTTTTTCTTAAATATACAGGAGTTTTTTTTTTTCCACACAGTGGATGCATAAGAGGCTCATATTTCATATTAAAGATATAGACTTTAAAGGTCCCGTTCTTCGTGTTTTTTTGAAGCTTTGATTGTGTTTACAGTGTGCAATATAACATGTGTTCATGTTTCGCGTGTAAAAAAACACAGTATTTTTCACACTATTTACTTATCTGTATACCGCTGTTTCCACTGTCCTAAAAACGGCTGGTGATTTCCTTGTTCTATAAAGTCCCTCCTTCAGAAACACGTAACGAGTTCTGATTGTGCAAGCGGTTCCTGTGCTGTGATTCGACCACAGCTTAGCGCACGTGAAAGCGGTTCCTGTGTTGTAATTTGACAGCAGCTTAGCGCACGTTGGAAAGGTCACGCCTCTTAACGGAGAGATGTATGTGTTCAATAATCTCTACAGCGTCCCTGGGAAAGCCAAACAAAGGTGATTTGACTCCTGGATGAAAATAACAGTGTCTCGATGACATGGCGATAAACACACTCAACGCAACAGTTCCTTTTCTCCACGCGACCGTCCGCTTCTCCACGTGGGACAGCAACAAGACCGTGCCCCCTTTTCCGCGTTTCTTTGTGGGCGGAGGTTAGTCTGTTCTACTGCTCTACTGACGTAATTAAAGAAGGAAGTACCAGGATGTAGTCCAAGCCAGCCGTTCGCTGTAGGCTTTGAAAGGGAACTTCTGTTAAATAAAATATCTCGCTTGGCATTGAACTTTGAGCTTTATAATTTTACAGGTATTATTTATGCTCTAACAGCAACATTACACACTAACTAAAGTTTGAACAATGGAATCGCGAAGAAGGGGACCTTTAAGAAATTGATATCACAGATAAAAAGCACAGATTTTTATAATAATGAATTTACAATAAATCCTTAGACCTTTCTAATGATTTTTAGTCATAGGCTGTCTGCATATTAAAAGGTAACCCAGCAGTTTTTTTTTTTTTGTAAAATAAGTTTTCTGTAAAATATAAATATAAATATTATTATTATTAGTAGTAGTAGTAGTAGTAGTAGTAGTAGTAGTAGTAGTAGTAGTATATTGTTATATTTATTCTTAAATACTCTATTTTTAATAATGAAAATGTTATTGTAATAGTAATATTTCTTATTTTGTTAAAGGGTAACTAAACCCTAAACCAACTTTTTTTAAGTTAATGATCTGTAATACTGGGGCTTTATTAATGCTGTTCATTGATTCAAGTAAATGTTTTGACATTTGAGTATAAAGTGTTTTAATTCTATAAAATATGGTGTAAAACCGCCAAAGTGCTGCCCTCTTAAGGTTGAACGGTGGCTACTGCAGTTGAATTTTCCTATTGGACGTTGTGGTACATCGTGACGAAGGATCTGGTAGGATGGTACCTCCAACGGCTCACTATCCGCGCCCCTGGCACGAGCTCACCACGCCCTCAGAAATGTTTCCCTCAATCACAAGATGAGAACGGCTTCACTCCAGTATGAACTGTCATGTTACATGAAGTAAACATTATGAATGAAACTCACTTGACACTTGCTTTAACATAGTATTGAAGAAAATACGGTTAAATAATGCAGTTGTCAGCAGGCCTACACGTCAGGCTTTTCTTGCGATATTATTGCCGCCCGTCATGTGTACAGATAATTTTCATACATGAGACGCGCTTTCAAACCCTGACACGCAAGTGGTTGCCGCGGACGCAGATAGATTAGGTCAGTTCTCTTGCGCGGCTGCTTCACTAGCATCGTCGGCATCGGGAGTTAACGCAGTTTGAGCAGCGGTTCGCATTGATAAGGCTCCGGGTTTGTGTCTGTTACAGACAATCCACCCTCCTCCACTTCAGGCGAAGGTAGGAGAAATGACCGCTCTGTTGCAAAGCTGGCGTCACTCCAGTCATTCTCCATCTTTGCGACTCGCGAGTCAGACAGCTGTCAATCAATCCGTCACTGCGGGTCTCAGGTGCACGCCCTCCGCTCAGCCCCGCCCTCGGTTCGTCCCCTCTGTGTCCGCCGGGCTCTGCCCACTTTTCCAGCATTTTTTGAAAATTGCCAGTGGGTGGAGTTAAAGGGTTAGTTCACCCAAAAATGAAAATTCTGTCATTAATTACTCACCCTCATGTCGTTGGACACCCGTAAGACCTCCGTTCATATTCGGAACACAAATGAAGATATTTTAGTTGAAAGCTGATGGCTGAGAAAGGCTTCACACAGGCCTCCATTGGCATTCAGTACATTGACACTTCCAAGATCCATGAAAGGCACTTAAAACGTCGTTACAAAGTCTATCTCACCACAGTGGCTCTACAATAATCATACAATGCGACGACAATAGTTTTTGTGCGCAAAAAAAAATCAAAATAACACTTTTATCCAACTTGTTCTTGTCTTCCGTGTGCGCCTCCACGACGCATGCGCGAGAATATGACGTAGCGCCGGTGTTCGGGAATCGATGAAATACACACTTAAGCTCCATTTTGAGCACTACGCCGAGACCTAAAGCACGATCAATGTAGAATCCAACAGCTTAGACACGCGCGTCTTCCTCTGCTCGTAAACAAATCGCTTCTGGGTCATATGTCCGAACGCCGGATCTGCGTCATATTCTCGCGCATGCGTCGTGGAGGCATACACGGAAGTCGAGAACAAGTTGGATAAAGGTGTTATTTTGATTTTTTTTTGCGCACAAAAACTATTGTCGTCGCATTGTATGATTATTGTAGAGCCACTGTGGTGAGATATACTTTGTAACGACGTTTTAAGTGCCTTTCATGGATCTTGGAAGTGTCAATGTACTGAATGCCAATGGAGGCCTGTGTGAAGCCTTTCTCAGCCATCAGCTTTCAACTAAAATATCTTCATTTGTGTTCCGAATATGAACGGAGGTCTTACGGGTGTCCAACGACATGAGGGTGAGTAATTAATGACAGAATTTTCATTTTTGGGTGAACTAACCCTTTAAGCTCTGAGCAGGGGGTTAGTTACCCTTTAAATATTTTTATTCAGCAATAATAATAATAATAATTATTCGTCATATTAATATATAAACACAAAATGTTATATACACACTTTTCATTTGTAAAAAAAATATATAAAAAGAAAAGAAAAGGAAAAAAATGTTGCATTTAAATTGCAAATCGCAATTTTAACCAAAATAATCACAATTAGAAATGTTTGAATCTAGATTGCGAACTTTTGACAATTAATCGTGCAGCTCTACTATCCACCAGGCAGTTGGTTACACAAAACATTTAGAGGGTATTTAATTCAAGATAGTATGAGTGATAGGATGTCCAATCAAAATGCAAATGACAGCGTGTAAATACTCTATATAGGCATATTGACTCATTAACATGTCCTTGAATTCACCACCATTTTGCTACTTTTAGTGCAGTTTGCTTACTCTGTATTCTGAATTAGCAGAACATAGTAAAGTAACTAGCTTCAAATGTTCCACTGGAAACAAAAATATTAGAGTTGCACAGAATTGGTCAAACCTCAAACTTTCCTGTTAATTTATCAAACACAAACAAAATATCCACAGCTGACACTTCGATGTTAGCGTTGGACCTCAGCGCTTGCATTTTTGCCCGAATAAACGTATACTTTTAAGGGCAGTAGCTGAACTCAACAACAACCACAGAATCTCATCAAAATCCCATTATGGGATTGCAAAACATGTTAGGTGTTGAAAATTCAAGACTGCATCTACAAAAAAAGAGTGGTTATGCGTTTATATTTGTGCCAATGGTGTTAGCATTAGCAGGCAGCTGCCTACGGGTTTATAAATTTACAGGGTTATAGAGACCAGTGAGGAAATCTCAGTCAGCAGTCTGGTCCAACTGAGCGTGCTTGGTTCCCATGACGACCTCCTTCCCCTCTCACTGGCTCCAAGCACTGCAAATGTAGCATGGAGCTCTGCAACGCCCAATAACCCATCACCGGGGGCAACGGCCAATATCCCATTGCCATGGGTAACTAGTGATGCCTAGAAGCAGGACTGCATTAGGGGAATTGGAGGGAATACTGTAGGGGAATTCTGAGAGTGTAATTGAAATAAAATGGAACATGTGTCTTAAAGGTTGAGACCTGCTGGTGCAAGTGGAGTGGAAACATGGTAGAGAGACTTAACACTGAGGCTGTTTGTACAGGGACACACAATTACAGACTCAACCACAAAGCTCTGAGGCAACACACTCGCACACAACCGCATGCACATACACCTAAGAACAACCACACGTATAAATGCATGAACATTTACATCAAAGATATTTTTCCATTCAATTTCTATAAATATACAGATGTCTTTGTGGTCTCCAGTGGCTTCAAAAGGAAAACAGAGTATATGAAGAAAACTTTAAAGAAGGAAAAAAGCAGTGAAAAACATCTAATCTGCAAAATACATTGTTAAGCATGTAGAAAAACTGTCACGGAGCGAGACGTTGCAAATACCTCATCTTTTTTCTCAATTTCACTCATGCGTCTTTTCTTTATAATACTGCCCTTTTTCTTTCCTGCTCTCTGTTTCCTTTTCTTGCTCTCCATTTCTGTCTTTCTCTCTCCTTTTTCCTTTATTGTGTGTGTGTGAGAGAGAGTGAGAGTGAGAGAGAGAGAGAGAGAGAGAGAGAGAGAGAGAGAGAGAGAGAGAGAGAGAGAGAGAGAGAGAGAGAGAGCGCGTGTGTGTATACTATGTGCTAAGTTTATTTTCTCTTGGTGCTAATGTAAATTCCTCATGAACACCTTCCATCACACACTCAATGATCCACAACGCAAGTCTCCACAAGAGACCGCTTCATCACACATCTTACACACACACAAAATACATGCTTCTTACACCATTTCACCTCAGGGACAACACACATGCACATGCACTGCTATAAACGCTCTCAAATCGGAGTCACTTTTGTTTGAACTGCAGTTTCTTAATCCGTATTTTTGTCTTGTTTTCCAGTACAAATATTTAAACATCCTTTCAACAAGATTTCATTGCATTGTCCAGATAAGTTAAGTAAAACTGTCATATCTTGAATCAAAAATTAGAAAATTGGTTTTATTTCTGGATTTATGCATAAACGGTCACTAATTCTATTAGATATTAGCTGAAAACAATAGGAGAAAACTATTTGCCAATAGGAAAGAAAGAGAATTAAACTTTATTCAAGATATTGAAACTAACAACTGTATGAAAAGACATCTTAATATCTTATCCTACAAACAAGATACATTTACATGAGAAGCTAAATTGCATGTGTAGTTATATTACTGGGGGGGACTTTTTTTGAGAGGTATAAGAGTTTTCATCCGCTGGAGCGAAAGTTTGCTGTCTGTGTTTATTTGTACACCTTTAACACCACATCTCCACAGACAGACGCGTTAACAAGGAGCTTGTGCGTCGTGTGTGGCCTGTGTGTGACCTCTGTCAGTGTGTGTATCTGCCTGTACATGACCCACATTTAAATTACACCTGACACAATGGCTTCCACATTACATGTCACCATTCTGCTCTTCTTTTTTTTTAAAGAGACATCTGCATTGTACACGCGAATGTGATTCAGTGCATTAAAGATAAAGTGTGAGTCGTGCATTCCTGTAGTGGGAGTTTGACCAGCTCTGCTCTATCACACTAAAACAACAGACCACATACACCACCTTTATTACTAGCCACAAATCACACAGCCCACTCTCTCATTCGCCTTGCCCCTTTGCCCCTTCTTATCGCCATGTCTCACTCTCACTCCCCACTCTTTCACAGTACTCTAGAAACCTGGTAATATCTAGCAACCCAGAATTTTCATCCATAACACTCTCAAGATAATAACCTAGAGCCCTTTGGGGGCTTTGTTGAGTAGCCGACAAATTACTAAAACAACAAATTGCTTCATCCCAAAGATGGACTGGTTTCCTTTTCTCTGTCTTTTGTTATAGATCTTGGTATGTTCTATGTCTATATACTGTGTATCGGTCATAAAAATAAAATAAAAATCAAATGTATATACTTTTTAACCACAATTGATCGTCTTGTGCTGGTCTGCAACGAGCCAGGCATTACGTAACGTACGTTGAAAAGGTCACGCCAAACGTGGGCGAAAGTACCGCCCCATTGTTTACATAGCGAATGTTCGAAGACTAATACAAACACTTTTTTAACAAAACAGGTAAAACAATGATAAATTAAATAATAAATATGTCATTCAACATATAATACAATTTGAATGATCCTCCTTCTCCACACTTTTAAACAATGGGGCGGTACTTCCGCCCACGTTAGGCGTGACCTTTTCAACGTACGTTACGTTAATGCCTAGCTCGTTGCAGACCAGCACAAGACGATCAATTGTGGTTAAAAAGTATATACATTAGACATTTTTTTTTGAAAATGACCGATTGTTTCACTAGATAAGACCCTATTCCTCAGCTGGGATCACAGTCCCATTTGAAGCCCTTTGAAACTGCATTGATGTGGACATTCAACCTTTTGGTTGCAATTGAAGTCCATTGTGTGGAGAAAAATTCTGACATGTTTTCCCCAAAAACCTTAATTTCTTTCCCACTGCAGAAAGAAAGACATGGACATCTTGGATGGCATTGGGGCGAGTAAATTATCAGGACATTTTAATTTTGAGGTGAACTAATCCTTATTTTGTTTTGGAGGTCTCCTAAAATAGGTTTATATGCATCCAAGGTCAAAAACACTAATGTTCTCAAAATATACATTGCAGAATCCCCTCTTTTCTCAGTGTCTGAAACAGTTCAATAAAGAATTCATTGTCTCTAAACCCCTCCTTTCCGTGAGCCTACTCTGCTCTGATTGGTCAGATGGCCCAGTCTGTTGTGATTGGTCTGCAGCTTACAGCACATGCCAGAAACAAAATGCCATTACTATATCTGAATTTCAGCTCCGGAGGCTTCCTCAGCACTTATATACACAGTGATACGAACAGAAACTATGACGTTGGTTTTACTGTTTCAATCTGAGCCTGAGTCCACATCCTTTGGAAGTGCATGCAAAGTGGATTTGCAGTGCAGAAAACAGCGTCTTCTCGACAACACGAAGCAAACACTTCACGGCCTCAGCTACAACTACACTGTTTAAGGGCGGGTCATAGTAGACGTTGTTCACGGGCAGCCAATGAAGACCTTAGGCTGGCATTATACAGACCTATGAAGGTTTATAACAGGAAATGAGACTCATTTCAGCAAATCAGAATCGATTCTTTCTTCTAGGAGACTAACTTTATTTATCATGCACTTTGATATTTAAAACTTTGCAGATCTTTTACATTCACAAACTGCACTATTACACACTACATGAAAGGTAATCTTCGAAAAAGCATTACAGGGTCACTTTAATATCTTCATGTTTTATAGTTGTATTTAAAAGATTAGAGCTGGGTGATAATATGGTTTAAATTTTGTGAAAATACAAGCAATCAAACCGTTGTGATAAAGTATATATCGCCTTACACAAGTGTAGGGTTGCCACCTTTGGTGTGGCAAAATAAGGGACACCCATTCACGACCCCCCCCCCCCCCCCCAAAAAAAAAACACGTCATGAAATTATTATTTCTACATTGACAACTTGGCTCAATAATAAACCATAAGAAAACATGAGATCAAGTATGTGAACTTGCAACAGAACACATTTTATATTATTTTACACTTGATTATTTTATTTCTTTCTAAAGAACTCTTTAGTAACCTATTTGGTGCACTTTAAAGGGACAGTTCAGCCCAAAATGAAAATTCTGTCATCATTTACTCGCCCTCATGATGTTCCAGACCTGTATGAGTTACTTTGTTCTGCTGAACACAAAAGAAGATATTTTGAAGAATGTTTGTAACCAGGGGCCAGTTGCATAAACCGTTAAGACTACAAGTTAGACATAAATTTTTTTCTTTAAGACTGTTCATCATTTTTTAAAATCAGTTCCATAAAAACATAGACTGGCCTATTTTGATACGATAAGTAAGACTGAATGCCACTTGCCTAACTGCTGGTGGCTCATACTAGATCTTAAGACACTGTCTTAACATAATGTCTTAGTTTATGCAACTGGCCCCAGGCTTCTTTGGGGGCACATTGACTTCCATAGTAATCTTCCTATGTGTTCAACATAACAAAGAAATGTATACATGTTTGGAACAACTTGAGGGTGAGAAAATGATGACAGAATTTTCATTTTTGGGTGAACTGTCCCTTTAAGCAGTCATTCTGAACCAGTCATCACTTTTTTGAATTTCAAAAATGTAATTTTTTTAAATAAATTTACTTAAATTATGACTATATTATCATGTAATTATTTGTCCCATTTTTATCTAAACATTTTTTTTAAATGTCATAAACTTTATATGACAGGATTATTGGTTATGTATGATTAGCTAAATTATAAATTAATAATTACATTTATTAGGCTGTAATCTATTAATTAACCTGTCTAAAAAATAATAATTCTGTCTGCCAAGCTCTGATAATCTATGGAATATTATATTAATATATTATCCATTAAAAAGAACTATAGGTTAGAAGCACAGATGTGTCTGTCACCGCTGTTGCTTTAAGACAGTCAGTCTGAGCAACTGAAATGCTTCTCATAAAGTGTGCAGTTGGCCTGAGCAGGCACGTGCAGAGGGGGGGGCTTTGGGTGCTCGAGCCCCTGCCCTTTTTCAAAATGAATCAAAAGTGCCCCTCTCAGACACATCAATGATAATATCGTGGTCAATAAAACTAAATAATGTGATTATTATAACATGACATTGATGACAATGTATACAATAGTAACAAATGACTCAAAAGTCGGACAATTTCTGTTGAGGCGTTGCCATAACGCGTTGCTATGGGTTGCGTGCGTTTTGACTGACAGCTGATTTTCTTCTGTTCGGAAGCGGCTCTCGAGCCAAATATGGTCCTTTCAGAGAGTGTGTGGCCTTACGGGAAAAAAAGTAAACCAATATTTTTTTTCATCCATAATCAGAGCTAATGTGTTGAATTACAAATCTATATATTATATATTTTAAAGTATTACACAATTCACCAATGCCCGTTTGTCATCATGTCATCGGCACCAACCAATCGTGATCTGGCAAAGCAAGTTCAAATTCCATTGGGCATGTGTAGTGGAGCGGTAATTTTCTGTTCTTATTCATAAATCGGTTGAAAATTACATGGACAGACGAACTAACGTTTCGGGCTTTCGGTACGGTGCGCGCGTGCACCGAACGGTTATGAATGCAATCTATAACAGTTAACAGTCGGCTTGTTTAAAGCGCGGAACACACTTCAATCCGAGTTCCCACACGAACATATTAAGTATTCAGTCCATTTTATCACGAAATTCAAACGATAAATGCCGTTTTAACGCTCTATTATGTGACGTGACAGAGACGCGTATCAGTTCAACTTCAAGCGGCAGCGCGCGGCGCGCGAGTGAACGCGATCATCTCTTCCTAAAGAAATTAATATCTAAAGATATGTTGAGGATACATTACAACTTACTGAAACGTATCATATGTTGTGTAATCGCTCCATCGGTGTTTCAACCGCGAAAAGACAATAAAACAGCTTGTAAACAATGTCATGTATCACATTTACCTCAGAAGTCATTCAGTGTCCACAGCTGTGAGTTCACTAGAGAGATTAACTCTTTCACTGAATACATGCACTTTATTAGCCTATTCGTTATATTAGCCTATATATATTCATTACCACTTAGCCTGTAGTGATGTCTTGTTTATTTAATGTATGTTTAAATAAACCTGTCATGAAAATTACAGCCACTAAATTATTATATTTCAACAACGAATTGGAGAAAAAAATTATAATAATTAGATTTAGATATTAATGCAAAAACTGCCTTATGTGAAGCTTATGAGTGTTGATTATTATATCTAAAAATAAATAGCAAATGAATTTAGGCTAATAGTTTGGGCTCTATTGTTAATCTTTAATAGCAATATGTAAGGGCTCCCTATATAGTTTACAGCATTATCTTTAAGAAACTTTTAGTTATAACTGAATTAATTTAAGGACAGACACAATTTTTTTTTCATTAAACCACTGTTGAATAAAAAGCAATTTTGTAAAACTGCTGTACCGAATCCGTACCGAACCGTGACTTCAAAACCGAGGTAGGCTACGTATCGAACCGTCAGTTTTGTGTACCGTTACACCCCTAAAATATATATATTTACATATTGCCCCTTTTTTACATTTGAGCCCCTGCCTCTGAAGAACTCTCTGCACGGCCCTGGGCCTGAGGTTCATCATGAGTTACTGGACAAACCCATTGATACCTTTTTGATATTCAGCTCTATATCTGGAGATCCTCTTGCGTTTAAACGGTGGATGCACGCGACGCGAGCTCGACATGTTTTTTTTAAAAAACGCGCAAGTTTACAGGCACACTGCACAGCGCATGTTCTCGAGACTCCGCCGCTATGACAACAAAGCCGCTAAAACGCACAAATGAGCTCCTGTACTACTTATTGTGAAATTGATTTGTTTATATTTGCTATCAGTATTCTCCACACTGCAAAATCCTTGTGTGTTTACTGAACTATGTGTGGACCTATGAAAAATACGGAACAAATCGCGTCCCGTATTGGTTTGATACGGAACGCGTCATTTTGCTTGTAAATACGGGACGATTCCGTATTTTACGGGACGGGTGGCAACCCTACACAAGTGTACTGTATGTATGCAGATAAAGTTGGACATACTTTATATAAAGAGCTGGGCGAAAGTTACATTTTGCGACAAAATAAAATTCACGCAGTTGAGATTTGTCCAGTGATGCCAGTAACGCGTTACGCCGCATTCACACGGGGCTTCGGCGTCAACGCTTGATGGAGGGCGTGGCTGAAGCTTGGTGCTGACGCGACCGTCATAGTGACAACAGCTAATCACATTACTTGCCGCTTGGACCACAACACAACACAAAAAAAGCGCCTTTTTTGACAGCTAGTCTGTGAGACTATTTTGTGTATGAAAACTGATCACTTTAATATTTGATTCCTCATTTGGCTGGGGGATAGCGCCTATTTGAACCACACATGATATGATATGCTGCTGTCATTCAATGATAAACAGAGTACACGGACGGAATACAAGCATGATACATTCCAGATTCTCCAACCGTCTCTGCCACCTCCTTCCAGGCCTGGTCTCTCCAGTTTGTGTCCCGGTATGTAAATAATGATTGGTAGTAAAGGACCGGGTGATTATCCACCGCAATTATTAGCTTTTCCTCCATTTTAGATCGTTCTTTACTCTTCATTCACTCTTCATTCACCGGTGTTTTAAACGAACGCGATTGGCTAGCGTCTGCTCTAGGATATTTGCATAGGGTGATCTGATTGGATGACGCCTGCGTTGGCGCTTGAAAAGTTGAGAAATCTTCAACTTTTGCCGCTTGCAACGCGAGTGAAGCGCCGCGACGGAACCCACAATTCAGTTCGGCAACGCATGACGTCACCCATTCAAAGTAAACGAGAAGCGTTGACGCCGACGCCCCGTGTGAATGCGGCGTTACTTAGTAACGCGTTACTCTAATTTGACCACTTTTTCCAGTAACGAGTAATCTAACGCGTTACTATTTCCAAACCAGTAATCAGATTAAAGTAACTTATCCAAGTCCCTGTGAGTTACTTTTTTTGTCATTTTCCTTAGTAAAAATATATATTTTTGCTTTCTTGTTTAGTCTCAGCAGGGTTTTCCTGCATAGAGAACTACGAGGCGGCCGCCTCCGTCTTTCGACAAAACTCAAGACAGGCAGTCACTTGCTCAGATTAGGCATGTCGTGATAATTAAATAATCATCAGAAATATATATTGTCACATTATCCTTCAGCAATCATTATTAGAATATTATTATTTGCTAGTAGCCTACAAAGTCATCTAAAGCCATTCCATAGCTGAATGTCTTTCCTCCGCTGTAGCTGTCAATCATTCTCCGTTCAGCAAAACTGCGCGTCGCGTTCGGTTCCAGTCAGCAGCACGGTAAAGCTCACTCCATATGATATATTCCCGTTATAATACTTGATATGTTGATAAAATAATTTATCTTCCAGGAGTTTATCTAGCGGTTTCTGAAAGATGTTGTGCTCGCTACTCAGGTGACAACACAAGGACTATTAATTAGCATCGCACGCACAATAACCAGAATTAAAAACTGTGAAGAAACAAATAATCAGTGAATGTTTGGACCGATATAGGCTACATAGTAGACTAGGATTTGTGGGCTCAACGCTCATCTTCTCTTTATGCCGTGAACTTTTCAATGTGCACTCGCGCTGCACTGCGCCCTCTGATTCCATGTTGCTTTAAGCGCATCATTCTGCACCCGGGATGCGCATAAGCGCTTTGTTGCCGCTCTGTTTTGAAGCGTTTCATATATTTTCATAGTTTTGTGCACTTAAAGATTATTAAAAAATATATTGTTCTCACGGATCGATCAAATATTTGTTGTCCCTTTACAGAGCTGCACATTATGTTTACAATAAAATATAAATCTTGTAATTTTATATTATTTGTGTAGGCCCATATCATTATTTACATTCATATATAAATTAAAAATGTTTTTCATAATTGTATTTAATAAGAACACAAAGTAATTTGTACCTTTTCATTAACATGTTTAGGGTTTTATGTTTAGTGTTGGCAAAAACGGTTGTCATTTTTATGTTGAGGCTGCAGAGGTGTTGTTGGCAACTGATGAATGTAACTAATAAAGTAACTTGTAATCTAACTTAGTTACTTTTAAAATCAAGTAATCTGTAAAGTAACTTAGTTACTTTTAAAATCAAGTAATCTGTAAAGTAACTAAGTTACTTTTTCAAAGTAACTGTGGCAACACTGGATTTGTTATATAGTATATATACATGCACATGTTTGTCTATGTGTCCAGTGCCAACAGAAGGGGGCGTTTGATGGACTCTGAGGTTTGTCCATAAAGAGCCACATGTTCGGGTCCTTCATAAAGCGTAATGACAGATTGGGAGGCTTGCGCTGCATTGTTACCACATACATCGTGTCATTACAGCAGATCTGAGCACTGTGGTGGAAGATATTTACAATCAGGCAGTTTTTAGATGCCCTCAACCAAAGTTAGAGCTTTAACTACCCAGACCCTGCATGGCTAGAGTTGCTAATTTAATCTAGAGAGGAGAGGAATGCTTAAAATACACATGTACAAAACACATCAGAGAAACGTAACACACTTCAGTTCCTCAAGCTGTTTGAAAAGGCAATGTCAGCAATGTTACCTGAAAGCCCAAGAACAAATGTGTTAAAAACATAAAAACATGGCTCTTTAGGAGTGTGTGTGTGCAGGTGGGTGTTCAACACAGCCCACTATGTTCAAGTGAAGAAATAAGCAGGACAGTGCTGACACCACATGTTGATCTCTGAGGTCAAAGGTTAAAGGGCAGGGCACGAGCAGTGGGTTGGCTCTGTTAAGAACATGTATTTACATCAAGGAGTAAGCTGCCAGACTTTCCACAGGTTAAAAAAATGACAACAATGGTCAAGGTCGCTCTATATTCTTCTCCCCTTAAAAATGATTTATATAATTACACAATCCTAAGACAGAAAATGTTTTATTTGATCTTTTACCATTTCTAAAAGTACTGGTCTCATTCTTATTTATTTATTTATTTATTTTCATCTCTTTATATATTAAACCCTAACCCTTAAACTTCGGCACGTAACTCATTGGCCTGACAAACTCTAGCATTTGTTTTTCACCAGAAATCTCTTTGTACATTTGTAAATATAGATTTTTTTAAATACAAGATTAATGAGTGAATGTTGATGTTTGCAAGACATCTGGACTCAGTGAGAAGCATTTATCATCACTGTGATTATATTCCACACATAATATGTTAATATATTTACAATATGAATTAATAATAACAATGTGTAAATTGTTTTAGAAAATAATTACTATTACTCACATTTTACTCATGTCACTCAAGATACTATACTGTAAAAATGACAAATTAGAGTATCAAACTAAATATTAAATGTGTGTACACTACCGTTCAAGGTTTGGGTAGAATTTTGTTGAAAGAAATCAATACTTTAATCCAGAAATGATGCATTAAATTGATCAAAACTGTGTTTATTTGCCAAAAAGGCATTTATAATGTTACAAACAAAAATTCTGTTATAAATGTATTGCATGTTCCTTTGAACTTTCTATCCATTGTTTTCCACAAAAATATTCAGCAGCACAACTGTTTTCAACACTGAAAATATTATATATATAACACATGTCTCTTATTCACACTCTTTTTTCAGACTCAAATTCTCATTGTTCACTTTCGCTCTTTCTTTCTGATCTCCATACACTCTGTTTGCTCTATCTGTCATCAGGCCCACCTCCTATCACACGTTCACAGAAAGGAAAACAGAGTCTCCCTCCATCCCTTCATATGTCTCTCCTGCCATTCCTTCATCCATCTCAGAAACTCTGGACTAGTCAAAATAATGCTATCGCTAAGGAAAACACTGCCATGAGGTGCCGCCACGGCTATGGGCGATGACAGCGTCTGCTCGCACATTCCACCCGGGAACTATCAAGGGGGACCATCTTCACACACACACACACACACACACACACACACACACACACACACACACACACATCACTAAGACTGAAGTACACAAACAGTACCACCCCAGTAATTCCCTTCAGAGGCAAATATCTAATAAAATGATATATTAGTTCAAAAAGGGAAGCAGTTTCAAATATTAACATCACAAACAAACTATGTCTGAAAAGCAGTCCTGTTTGTATCGTTTATCAGTGTGTATGGAAGATCAGAGATCAGGAATGTTGCCATCTGAAAATTGATAAACCATAATAGCGTTGATCTGAAACAGGATTGGTATCTCTCCTCAAAAAGCATTCAGTCACACTAACAACCTCAAAAACAAACTTTATCTGACCTCGCTCAGCAAAACAGGTTGAGGTTTCATCCCACAATCACATTTAACACAACAAGCAAATATAAAATGCGTATCCTTACTTAACTAAGCCATTTTATGGTTTGCCTATAGTCAACAATGTCAGCATTAACAATGTCAACAAATCAACCATTGCTTTGTACTTTGTGCAAAAACATATACTGTAAAAAAAAAAATCAGGCCCTTAAAAATTTTGATGTGATCGGTCACTTGAAAATTTTCAATTGGAGACCTGATTTTTTTTTTACAGTATATAATATACCCACAATATGATCTATCAATCAATACAATGACATAGCTTCTGACCTGGAGCACTAAAAGATATGCAGGACTTCTAAAGTTTTAATTTAGAAGAATTAGGATACATTGATTTGTCATTATTGACAGAGGTATAGAAAAGTAAGAGTTATTGTCATCCTTTATTTTTCATAACACGTTGGACTCAAAAAAATTCCACTGTGACAGATGTTGTTTTCCCCAGAAAAATATTAAACATAAAACATATCCGAAAATGCTTAATTGATAAGTACAGTATAAACTGGGTGAAAAAACATGTTCAGATATCACATAAACACATTAATGCATTACCATTGTTGTTAATTTAACATGCACTCGTGTTCAAATGCTTGATAAATAAATCACTGACATTTATGAGATCTCTCAACTTAAACTCTTTGTACTGACATAAACAATCTCCCCTGCATTTTCGGCCTCTTTCAGAGAACGGCTGAAAGAAAACCACTTCAAAGAACGGCCAATATTAAGTAACGCCTGGAGTTTGTTAGAAGCTAATTGACAAAACCTGAAAAGCTTTAGAAGAAAACTTTGCGGTCTGATGCGTCTAAAGTTCAACTCTATATCTTGGAAGCAAAGCACTATGTTTGACATACACAAAATTCAGATAACAGGAAACACCATCGCTACTGTCAGACATGATGCTCTGGAGCTGCTCTTCAGCAGAAACTAGAAAGCTTGTTCTCTTCAAGAACAACACTACTGAAAGTTGGAAAAAAAGTGCTTTAAATAGGATTCAAATCCCATTACAGGGGTGGCCTTTATAAAACATTTATTTTATGTTCCTAGAAACCATTTCTGTGATATAATCTTGCTGAAAGGTCCAAACTGTGGCCAAGTCTGAACCTCCTGGCAGAGGCATGCAGGTTTTGGGCAGTTGTGGTAAAAATAATACAGTGTCAATATATGGCATTATGGGATGTATTTTTAGACGCTGAATGTTTTATAGGACATAACCATATAATATTTCATGTTAATGTAACATATTTGAGCTACTTAAATCTACTGTACTGTAAAATGTCCTGTGATAACCAGATAAACAGCCACATGATGACTTAAAATGTATACAAATCTGTCTTTCTGTGAACAGAGGCTAATCCAAATGCATAGAAGAGTGCAGTGTTAGCCATAAAAAGGTAATCAGGGTAACACACAAGGTTAAAATAATGCTATAATGAAAAATAACATAAAACACCATGATGTGCACAAATAACAACAAAATAAGAAAAACATAACTAAAGATTACTCAAATGTGACTTCTGGAATCAAGTTCCAGACTGTAAAATATTCTGAGGACTCAGACTTTATTAACTGAAAAAAACATAACATTTAACAATATTTTACTGCAAAACTACATATATTGTCTTGTTATATATATATATGTATATGCAATACATCAAAAACATATTTGCCTCTAAAAACTGTTTTTCACCTTTTTCACATATGGTAAAGTAAATTACAGCCAACCATGTTTTTACTGTAGCATTTTTATTTATTTTATTTAAACTTGAACTTATTTGTTTTAACATTACTCAGGCCTATTCATTATACAAATCACTTTTACACGATTCTTCACACCACTATAGCAGCAAAAAAAAGGCCACCAAAGATCCACCACAATTCTTTATTGTATGTCAGGTGCTTTTCCTTGATGATATTATATATTGCCCGTTTTGGTGTCATCGGACTACAAGACACAATTCCAGCTGTAATATCACTCCTGGCAAAGTTAAATACTCCAGACGTTGCAGTTTGTGGTTTGTGCTCAGTAATGGCTTCATTTGTGCATCCTTTCTTAAGCACTTGTTGACATTGATTTGTCAGCTGATTTTGAAGTGTGGAATTCTAAAACTATGACCCCTGGGCAAAATCCCCATGCATAATACTCTGGCAAATCTGCAGTTGTTTCAGACTTCTGAAAGGTTTTGATTTTAGCCTTTGTGCTTAGCGGTATTTTCAACTGTTTATGTATTCTTTTATATCTGTTACCTGATCTGAGCAGTTCAACAATCATCTGTCACTTTTCTGCTGAAAGCTCTGCGGTTTAACCCATGGTGATAGACAAAGGTATTTTACATGCGTGCAAACTCATATTTATACCCCAGGGAAACGACTATTGGAGAAAGGCAGCAATACAGTTCTTGGAAACGGAGACCAACTGTAAAGCATAGGATTTCATAACAGCCGCCACTTTGTTTGGCTTTAAATATTCTTTGAGAGTGCCAATAGTTCTGAAACCCATATTTTGAATAAATAAAAGCATACTATCCAATAAAATACACTACAAAAAAGATTGTTAAAATTATTACAGTGTTTTACAAGAAAATACTATTGCAGTTTTTCGACTTCAAAATTTCACTTTTAATTCAATTAACTTGAATTGCATTTTCTTAGTAATTATTTGTGAAATTCCCTAGCAATTTCATTGAAAATCCTACACTTGAAATATATTGTGTTCAAATAAAGTCACAAACATGATTCAACCTAAAATGTGCTGCTTTATGGATACATATTCAATTTAGTGTTGATTTAATGAATGACTTTATTCTATGTTCAAGCACCTGAACTCTTGAAATGCAAAGGGACTAGCAGTTTCCCTGTCCTCCCCTTTGTTTAGGGTCAGGTTTTGGAGACAGCATGGTTCTCCCTGTCATTTCGTCCTCCATCAGCGGAGGTTGTGGCTTTACACTTCTCTCTCTCTCCTCATCACTCTCTCAGCATAAAAAGGTCCAGATGGAGCAGCGCAGCAGCAGCTGCTAATTGAATGGCACATAAAACAATTTTGCCATTGTCTCAGGAAGTAACCAAATCAACAGCACATTTATGACCACTGATGACCAGTTAAACATACAGGGAGCAAGAGAGAGAGAGAAACTAATTAGCTGGGCTTACAAAAACACTCATGATATCCTGGAGAGAGAGCGAGGCCAGTATTTTGTCTGTGGTTGTGGTAGGTAGGAGGTTTTTCTCCAGATTTAATGAGGCTGAGATAGGGAGGTCATGACTGGAGAGAAATGTAATGGCTGCCTGTTTGGAAGCACCTGGATTACCACTACATTAATGTCCTGAGGTTTATTAGCTGAAGCATAACACATAAGAGTAGAGAATATTCAAGAGTAAAGCACACATGTATATAAAACACATGCACCCACCCAACAATAAACACATACACATTTACATTATGTTCAACTCCCACTGAACTTACATAAACTGAAGCAAAGGTCAAACATATTGCTTTAATATTAGATCAAAGAAAACTATTTCACATTTTTAAAAGTTTAAAAATATACTTAAACTGAAACCCATATTTATATGGTCAATTACACTAGCACGATCTTGCCCCTTGGCACTGAGTTTTAGAGTGGCATGTGTGTATATAATGGTTGTCGTTGCCTGACCATCTACCAACTCATTTAAACCATTGGTAGAGAAACTGATTAAAGGGAGTAACAGTCTGTTTCTGATTGTGAGTTCTAGCAATACAATTAAAATTGAGAGGAGTAAAGATGTGATTAACAGATAGAGCTAAAAAATATTCTGAGATGCCTTACAGTAGGCATAAAATGAAAATGAACCGTAAATGCATGTTATAGATCTGATTCTGAACGATTCATGTATATGTTTATTAAATCCCACCCCTTTCTTTCAATCAAATGCAAGCTTGCATTCAGTTGAGCGCAACACCCACAGGTCAAAATCCAATCAACAACCAATGGATGGAGCCAATTCCCCATCCTACCCCCCCCCCCCCCTTTTGTGATAATTTGGTACTCTTGAATGTCACAAGATGGAAATTCTGTTATAATTTACCACACCCTTGTTTCATTCTTCATGTCAAAGGCCTGCAAGCTTCAAAGTATAGCCTACCCAAAGCACCATAAATGTGGTCCATATTTCAAGTCTTCTGAAGTCCTACGATATAGCCTTATGTGACAAAAAGACGGAAGTTGCGTTAGTCTTTTCTCCCTTATTGTGATCTGAATGAAACAACTTCTCAAACCAGAAGAAGTCTATCACTTGAAACTGTCACTCACACAAAAATGGCTGTGAATAGAATAAAATAACGTTGATCAGTCTACTTAGGATTCAATTAATACATATTTAACACTTGCTTTAATTTGCCTATAAATACAGATTAAAATGTAAGATTTCACAATTCTGCCAAACAGAGGCTCCAAATTACCGTTTTCTCATCTACACTATACTGTTCAAAGATTTCTTTTAAAGTGCCCTGTTTATGCTATTTTAAAGTTTCCTAATTTAGTTTTGGAGGTCTCCAACAACAGGTTTACATGCATCAAAGGTAAAAAAAACAAAACTCTTTCATTTTCTCATAATATCCATTAGACATCACCACAATGTTGGATGAATCCATAGATATACATAATAAAGGCTATATAGAGACAGAGCGACACGCGTCATAATCTGAAGACCACGCCCACCGGGGGGGAAAACAATCAAAACCGTCTCCATTGATTTTGCATTGCGTGAAGCGGCCTTTTTGTCATTTCGGACTTATAACAAAAAACTGAACAATGTATAAAAGCTAATATGTGACAAGGTGTACAGCAAACAAGCTAAACAAAACCCAGAAGCAAAAACCCAGACGTTTTTATAAGCTGTTGACCCAAAAAACAAGCGTTTAAGTACAAAAAAGTGGATTCAGGCCATTGAGACAGAGCGCGCGGGCCATATTACACTGAGAACTACGACGACTAGAGGGGAACGTAATCAGCGACAGTAAATATAATATATAAAACGGACATTTGGATATTTGACTTAACAGTGACAAAATGTTTACTGCACACATAGACATATTGAGGCATACTGAGTGTCAGGATCCCAAAATTTCCCCATTCTTCCTGCTGAAGCTTCACTTCGTATTGCCTGTATCCACTTTTATCTTCTTAAACGCTCGTTTTTTTTTGGTCGACAGCTTATAAAAACTTATTTCTGTGTTTTTTAGCTTGTTTGCTGTACACCTTGTCACATATCAGCTTTTAGACATTGTTCTGTTTTTTGTTATAAGTCCGAAATGACAATGAGGCAGCCTCCCGCAATGCAAAGTCAATGGAGAGCGTTGGATTGCCCCCCCCCCCCCCCGGTGTGGGCGTGGCCTAAATACGCTCTGTCTCTATGTCTTACGGCGGAGTCTCTAACGTCATCACCGGCGGCCATCTTGTCAGAGGCAAGCTTTCTGGCGGGGTCTGTGGTACCTGATGTAAGGCCAGTGATCTGCACGAACACAAATACTCTTATCTCGCTGAAATCTTGACGGATTTACAAATGATTTGGTTTCTTACAAACATTATTAACATGGCTATAATTCTGGATGCTTGAACAAATTATGAATAATTATTCATAAGTATGCAGTGTCATAAGTACATCTCTGACATTTATAACAAACCAAACAGTTTGAAAATCGGTAGAAAATTGAGCAAGTTATGGTTATTTATAAAGTACATTAAAACACAAGATGGCCGCCAGGTGCGGACGTCGACCTCCATCGGCAAGCAGCGTGGACAAGACATCTAGCCTTTATTATGTATATCTATGGATTAATCAGTCTCTCTAAATCCCTCCTTTCCGCGAGCCTACTCTGCTCTGATTGGTCAGATGGCCCAGTCTGTTGTGATTGGTCTCCGCCATGGTCTCTGCGTACAGCCATAGACAGTAAAAGAAATGGACACAGCGACCCCATAGACTTCAACTGAGAGAATTGAAGTCAGTTAGAAGCACTCACTTCCCTATGGCTGAGCGTACTGCGCAGCCTCAGACTGAGCTTGACAACGTAAATGTGACGTGAGCAACCTGTCTGACAGTTGTATGTCTTCTAGTTGTTGTGCAAAGTGAATTCTAAATCACCGAATCTTGTAGAGACAGAGAGAGTGAGCAGGAGCAACTTTTGATGAATGAAGCAGGATTTGCAACATCTCTATTGGCGTTTATGCCTCCTGGATTACCCCCTTGAGTACAGCGCGTATTCCCGGAAACAAATGGCCATTAACCATAACTGAACTCCAGCTCCGTCCGGCATCCCTAGGCTTCGATTCTACACACTGTAAAGATAGTAACGAGGACATTGATTTTACACTAATCCCAGTGCGAGTCCGAATCGATGAAACATTGGAAGAACTAGTTATTAACGTGTGTGTGTGTGTGTGTGTGTGTGTGTGTGTTTCTGCACATGCAGGAACTGTATCAATAACAGTACTATAGCCGAGCACTAACGTGAATGACTGATGGAACATTAAAGTTTGCAAAACAAATCTTGCTCCATCCTTTATCTTTACTCAAAGTAGTAAGAATGACAGACAATCTGAATTAATAGACACAGTTTTAGGTAATACTGCAGCCCACAGCTGATTTACAGTAGTATTTCAGTAAGACATAAATAACGACAGTTAGCTGGTTAGCTAGATACCTACACAATATGAAACACAATAAACATATTGTAGAGCACAGTTTCTTCTCGACATGATGCCACAGGAATCAGCTGCAGAGTGTTAGTTGGTTCAAATTTTCCCTGGTGTCTGCGCGTGTAATAAGTGGACTGGCAATATGCTAATGTTTCGTCTTGACGTCACAACAAAACGGCTTAGGGCTATTTTAAAAAACAATTTGTTTAATAACTTTATATATGGTGCACTTTGAGATTTAAAACTTTGCAGGATGTTTTCATTCACTTAAAACTATGTTACACACTACGTGAAAGGTAATTAAAAAAAAATTAATAATAGGGGCAAATTAATCTTTTAATTCAACAAGTGGTAGTAAAGACTTTTAAATACTGTAAGTATTAAATAAAGATTTTTTATTTATTTAAAAATGCTGTTCTTTTGAACTTTCTATACAAATAAATCTGGGGGAAAACATTTTCACAAAAATATTAAGCAGCACAACTAATAATAAGAAATGTTTCCAAATCAGCATATTAGAATGATCATGTGACACTGAAGACCCACATCCATGTGACTGGCCTCCTACAACAGACACACAGCTGAAGTTTCATCAAAATCAGTCAATGTTTACAGAAGTTATAACACACTTCCTGTTTCCCTTTTCTCGCCATAAATTCGTTTCAAAGCCACAGCCAAAACATTCAAGTAATGATGCTGAAAATTCAGTCACAGGAATAAATTATATTTAAAAAAAATATTATTAGAAAACAGCTAATAATACTGTTTTTACGTATGAGGAGGAAAGTGGGATCAAAAGGGTTCAGTCGCCTCGCACACCACAACTTCATCAGGAGTTTTTTTTAACCATAGACTCATTTATTACACACACAAAATCAACAGCTCGCTAATCACAGATCATACACACACCAGATCATGTACTCCCATCCTTTTCCTTCCGTCTTTCTAACTTTCTCTTATAAACATCATCTTCCCTTTCTCCTCCTCTCCCTATCTGTCTGCAGGGAAGACATCTCTATCTTCCTCTGATAAGTGGAGAGGGAAGCGGTGGCGATAATTTATGACATCATGAGACACAAGAACATTCTCTCAGACAGCTGTCCACATGGCAACGTGCCAAATGTGGGCGGGTCCTCAGGGAATACTACAGGAACACTGAGCAAAACTCATGCGAAAGATAATTGGGATCAACCAAAAAAACTAAGTATGGGAAAAAATAGCGTGAGCTGGTGATAGAGTGATAAGATGGAGGAATAAGCTTACGCCTTCATTCCTCCATGAATCACATTTATGGCATTTCATTTGCTGATAGCAGCGGTCCCTCCTACCTTTTCAGACATCGTTACGCGGAAAATATGGGATGGGGAACCTTTGTAGTGTGAGCGTTATGTCCGCAGCCAGGCCGGAGGTTATTTATTGGCCGGCGGAGGAGAGGAAAGGGGGTGAGGGAGAGCGAGGGATGGGGAAAGAGAGAAATGAGTGAGTGTGTGATCGGCTGCGGCCTTATTAGTGTGATTTACAACAGAGCCGCATTAGTTCAGCTTCATAAGAGCCCCAACCTACAAACCCACAAACACACACACACACACACACACACACACACACACACACATACATGAAAAACATCATTACCACTGTAAGTCTGAGTCCAACATGATGGAATTCATTATTTTACCATTTTAAGGCTAAATATATTAAGCATGAAGATGTCACACACACACACTTTCAGAGGAAAGCCAATCTCGAAATGTTTCTCATGAATCTTAATGACACAGCATGTTTTAATCTGAATCTCTGAAGAGGGAAACATGGCACAGCATTGACCATATTATTCACTCTCACACACACACACACACACAGTCGCAGTCTCTGAATCTACTTCAGGCAGAGTAAATATGGCCATTTGTGGGTTTGTGTGAAAGAAAAAGCCAAAGGATGAATGGAGAGACAGTGGCAGAGAAAGAGAGAGGGGAAAAGTGTGTGCGAGATGTTTTCATGCTCATGTTCTAAAAGGCATCAGGCGCTAATAAAGAGCTCAGAGCGAGCGGTTGGTGTTTAACATCTGTGAAAGCTATTAAGAAACAAAGAGGTGGTCTTTGACTTTTCGCTCACTCTCTCCCTTTCGCTCTGTGTTATTTAATTTTTCGGCTCATACTGGCTTCTCACTTGCCAAAGTATTTACAGACTGTGAAAAGCATGAAGAAAATGAGCAAAAGCAAGAAAAATTAAATGACCTCTGCAAACCACTCAGTTAGGTCATTGCTGTTATGAAGTACATTTTCATGTCTCCATCATATATGGTCTACTACAGGGGTTTTAACAATTTTTTAATGCCATTGACTCGTAAATATGATCATCCCCTTGCAAGGCATACATAAACGGTCCAGTTATTAGTACCGTCAAGCGATTAATCGCATCCAAAATACATACAAATACATGTTTACATAATATGTGTGTGTATTGTGTATAATTATTATGCATGCATGTATGTATGCGTGCATATATATATATATATATATATATATATATACTGTATATATATATAAATAATATATGTGTGTGATTATATATATAGCCTAAATACATACACTACACATGCATGTACATATTTAAGAATTAAAAAATTATATTTATATATAAAATATTTATATATAATATAAATTATATAAATATATATATATATATATATATACACAGTATATACATGCAAATACATCTTACATATATGCATGTATGTGTGTGTATTCAAATATACATCATAATTATACATAGAACACACACATATATTATGTAAACAGAACTTTTATTTTGGACGCGATTAATCATTTGACAGCCCTACCAGTTATCAAACTTTTGAATATGAGGCAGTCATATATTTTCATGTATGCAGAACCATTTATTCTGTAAAAAAAATATATATATATATATAAATATGTCAGTTGCTATTAAATTGAAACTATATACAGTCAATATAATGAAAAAGTGATTCATCAATTAAAAAAATATGTTTTATTATAACAATTTAAATGACAATAATTAGTCTTTAGAAAGCAGAATGAAACAATATCAAATTTAGTAAATTATATAATACTAATAGTAATTGTAAATAATAATAGTCTTTTGGTTTGAGCATTTGTCATCATTTTTGCCATGTCCACAGACGCTATGCAATAACTTTAAAATAAATACTATGGCTTTTACAAAGAAATAATACAGATACTTTTTTTTAACTTTTTCTTGTCTCTTCACCTCCTGTAAAGATAACATCTAGATTAAGAAATAAACATAATTTATGTCATTCTTAATCAACATGAGGGTAATAATAGCGTAAATAAAGACAAAATGTTCATGTTTGGGTGAACTATCATCTTCTCTCTTCCTGTATAACACAGACAATTCCTCATTCACTCTGAACCCTCGAGTCTTTCAGCAGGAATCTCATTTCACACACACTCAAACACACTCATGAGTCTGACAGTGAGGTCAACAACTACATTAACACACACCAATGCAAGTGTCTCAGAGACATCAGAAAGAAAGAGCCGCGTACAGTATCGTCTTTGCTCTATGAAAGCAGCACTCACCCTGTGCTATCAGTCCTGTGACTCTGACTCGTCTATGTGTGATAACTCTACGCTTGAATATCTCCAGACAGCCTCAAAACATACGCATGTCATGTCACCCCTTTTTAATCTATCTTTGTGTGATGGGATGCCAGGAGATGTCCCCCGTTATCACATACACACAAAACAAGACTGCATCCATATCGTTGCATTGCTGGTTTCTGTCACAAACACATGCTCAGAAGAACACAACTAACATAATGAACATGCTACATAGATCATCACTTTCTATGTTAATTATACCTGATTCTGCTTGATTAGGTCACGGATACATGCTTCGGTATGTACAGTAGCTAATACGGTTTCCTTGGTTGTTTTATGTTCTTGCTAAGGTATTAGTGGGTTATTTGTAGCTCCATTACTCCATATTGTTCCCACATAAGATTTTAGTGGAAAACCACACTGCTTGCATAAGTGCTTGTGTATTCTCTATCTCCTTCCCTTTCTTCATATCTGACATGGTTCTTTCAGTCTCATATAGATAAGCCGAGAGATTTAATTGAAACGGAGACAGAGGGGAATGAATAAGTGATTAACTGGGGCGCCTAAGAAGCTCAAAACTGTATATTTTTGTGCAGCATAAGTTATCCTTATCATTAGTGTGGAAAACTGTATGCCTCATGCTCTACACACACACATACACACACACACACACACACACACACACACACAGAAAAGCAATGCACATGAAGGTCTATCCACTCTGGCTTACAGTATTTCTCTGTATAATAAAATAATGTGAACGGAGCTTTGAAGATAAGTAACCAGGTGGAATTTGTCAAGTGGACTGAAACTCCTACATCTGAAGGTCATGAGCAGCTTCTGAGTAATCTTTCATACTTTTATTGATGTTTTAGAGTATTTACGGTAACAAATGATCTAGAACCATTAAGGAAAACGCTTGACATTTTTTACAGCTTTTGTTCCTCCATAAAGGTGAAATCTAACAATCCTCTGAACCTTGATGCCCTTTTGAATTGATGTGTGTATTAAAATTTAAAGGGATACAGTTCACCCAAAAATGAAAGTTCATTAACTCACCTCATTTTAAACCCTTATGGCATTTTTTTTTTAAGAAGGACTTAAACAATGTCACTGCTCTTTTTCATAAAGTTTGGCTTGAAGAACAGGCAGTAATATTCACTGAAAGTTGTGCCCTCCACAGTAGCTCTCAAATCTCATTTGTGCTTAAAACATTCAAATACAATCCAGGCTCACTGGAAAAATATGCCTTTGGCAACATTTCTGCTAAATTATATTACGTTGCTTCTTGAACATTTCACAACACACTTTAAGTCAAATGTCCGGTGAGTGGTGCTAAAAACAAAGTGGAGTTTAATCTGAAACTGATGAACGTGAATCGGGCAATATTTATTTCGTTGGTTGTTGCATGTACTGTAGTAGTTCAGAAATTAAATGTCCAGTGACGGCGCTAAAAGGTTCTCTAACGCATTTGAATATAATTTGAAAAGTCTAAACAATAATCTTAACAAAAGCAAATGCGCTACACATCGTAAGTGCAATAGTGTACCAGGTGAGTTACTGAGCAAGTTTACTACATCAAAGCCATATTTGGAGCTGGTTATGTCATACAAACATCAAAATGTACTAGTTTACAAATCATTATTGAGGTAGTATTGTCAAACAGCCGCATGAAAATAAGACTTTAATAATTGATAATCTGCCCTTGTAATCATCATTTGAGTGAAAAGGAATAAACGTTGTTGGTGTTTTGAATTTTATGTATAGGGTTTTTATTTTTTTAAGTGTTGCAGAAATGTAGGTAGAGACAAGTTTTTCCAGTGAGCCTAGGTTATTAAATTTGCTGCATTAAGATGTATCGTGCCAAATTTTAAGTTGATACTAAACTCTATACATACTTTCACATCTTGCAACCAATCACAGCATGCTAAATTTGATTACTTGGAATTGTAAATAAGATTTGAGAGCTACAGCCATAGGGTGAACCAACTCCAGGGTAAGGCTAAAAGTAGCATATTAACTACGTAAACCCATCTTTTTAGGCAAGTAGTCTACATGATGTAGGTTTCATGTAATAAAATATTTTTTAATAGACTGAACACGTTCTATTTAATGTGATCAAGTTACTAATTATAACGCTTTAAAGGGATAGTTCATCCAAAAATGAAAATGTGATTTTTATCTGTTTACCCCCAGGGCATCCAAGATATAGGTGACTTTGTTTCTTCAGAAGTGTGAAGAAGCAAAGTCACCTATATCTTTGATGCCCTGGGGGTAAGCAGATAAACATCGCATTTTCATTTTTGGGTGAACTATCCCTTTCATTTCCACAGTTATTAAAACACAGATTAAATTATATAAAGTGAGCAAAGAACGTTTACATTATCAAAGAACATTATCACTGGCTTAAGGCCTTTGCACACGGGGTCCGAAATTCGCACGTCAAAAAATTAATTCGACCTCACGTTATGTCAATCATGCTTGCACACTGCCTCCGAAACTTTCATCCGTCAAAGAAAAAAAATCGGAACAGGTTCGATTTTCTGCGTTTTTCGCATGCGTTTTTCCCATCTACAGTGCTGATGCCCAACCTTAAAAACTGCTGGCAATGGTGGTGAATGAATCGCCAGTGCTCAGATACCTACAATTATTTATACAGTCCCTGTAAGAGTGGATGGACCCAATATTTCCTCTTTCTTTTTCTCTTTTTAAGAAAAGAGAGGACAAAACAAATCATCCTCACTACTTGAAGACGGCATTTTGTATTGTTTTGCTTTTTTCCGTAACGCATTCATTAATACGCATCGGACTCAGTGTGCAAGGTCTCTGTGTGTGACTAATTTTTCGGATCACAATCACGAATACGAAAAAACGCATGCGAAAATTTCAGACTCCGTGTGCAAAGGCCTTAAGTCTAAACACGCGTTTTAGCACTCTAAAAAAAATCCTGTTATAATCATTGAAGCTGTCTACACTGTGGAATGAATCTCTTACATCATACGTACATCAGAACTTTGTTGTTTATGATAAGAGAGAGTGCAGAATTCAGTCAGCGAGCGCACACACTGAACAAAACGTCTCGGTTACGTATGGTAACCCTCGTTCCCTGAAGGAGGGAACAGAGACGTACGTCGGACGTCACAGACTTAAAGGGAACTCTGGTGTTTCAGCAATGACTAATCTGAATGCCTCTGATTGGTCATTGCATTCTTTAGTTCAACAGAATCGTGTGTGATTGGTTATAATGCTGTAAAATGTGTAAAAAGTAGTATGATGCAACATGAGCAAATCTAAATTTAATGCCGCAATTGACACCAGTGTTAATTTCGTTGACGAATAATTTGTCATAATTTTCGTCAATGACCTTTTTTCACTGACGAAAACGAGACGATAACTAAATAAAAATTTGTGTTGGATGACAAAAACTATGATGAAAATCAACCGTAATTTTCGTCAACAAATAAAAACGAGACGAAAATGTTAGGGAGGGACGATTAGGGAAGAGATCCAGTCAGAACTGATGTCCTGTGTAACAGATGCGCACATTTGATTTGAACGTGCTGATCTAACCGCTGGAAAACACGGCGCTGTTGCGCTTCTACAGGCTCATCCCCAATACAGCGCTCCAGAGCGGTTCACAATCAATGAACATTAGCGCACATTTATGCCAGGCAATTGTTTATGAACTAATGCTGATGAATAATGACAATGTTTACTTTACGATGTTTATATAGTAATATGTTTTAGACGGTTGTAACAATACATATTTTATCTCCTTCATCTGAACTTGAATGAGCAGCTGTAACTGTAAGGCGCATACCTTTCAAAATAAGAGTCCCGGTGTGTTTCCAGCTGGTTTATAATTAAAAGTCACGCATTATATATTCGTTTTTGGTAACACAATAAACTGTATTTAATTTCATTCCCATTTAATTCATAGTCAGGAGGAAAGACCAGTATTTGACACATATTCAATAAAGTATCAGGGTTATAATAGTTCACTAAAACCATTTAAAAAAATCTTCGTTACTTGAAATGAAATAAATGTTAACTGAAATTAAAAAATATAAATAAACAAACTTATTTGAAGCTTTAGCTTAACAAGATATGGCCTACTAACTAAAACAGAAATACAAAGTTATAAAAACTATATAGATGTTTTTAAAAAACAAACAAAAAAGTGAATTGAGCCATTTTGTGTATTTTTAATGTAAAAAAAAAAAATTATGTCAAAATGTCAGTTCAAGTGACAGTCAGTTATGTAATGCTTAAATGCTTAATGTATTACAATTTAACTAAACTCATCAGATTTTAGGAGACTAAATCTACTGTAGATTTAGTCAACTAAAATCTTATGATATTTAGTCGACTAAAACTAAAAACAATTGAGGTGACTAAAATATGACTAAAACTAAATGGCATTTTAGTCAAAAGACTATGACTAAAACTAAATCAAAATTTGCTGTCAAAATTAACACTGATTGACACTTTTCATTTCATTTTCACTTTATTACTAGATTTAGTTTAATTGTGCAGTGTTTTTTTTGGCCCAAGCCGCCGTTAGCCCCGGATAAGCCTTCCCCAGCCTTACACACGCTCTGCCTATGGCTACAGCAGAAAGATAACTAACTTTATAACAAAACAAAACAAAAAAACATGAAAACAAAAACCATGAAAGTCTCATCAGCATGAATAAAGGATGGAAATTTGACTTGTGCAGATGTTTCTTTGAATCTTTGTTCTCTACTAACTACTAATTTTAAGACACTTTGTTTTGAGGTATTATAATGGAAACATGTCTGATTGGATTACTTATAAAACAGCAGAAAGGATTTTTATATGCAAACGTTCTCCATCAACACACACACACGCATACGCACACATTCCTGTTTTGAAGCAGTGCAAGGCCTGCATTTCCCTTTTTAAGATTTTAATTACATCCGCAGGGAAAAGACTTCTTTTGACACGTTAGCATTTCTATTCTAAACCAGAGAGCGAGAGGGAGAGAGGTGGCATTTGTTAATGGCACAATGCCTGTGTTACCAAGTTTATACATCAAAATAACCAGGCAGATTATAAAGTGGAACAGTGACCACATAAAGACACCAGAAATGTGCAGTAAAGAGAGGCCTATTATGGATTTCATTAGTAAAAAACTCATGCACCCACTTACTCACACACACACACACACATAGAGTAAAAAGAGAAAGGCATGTGGTGTGACATATCGGCCTCTAAAATGCCTTGTGATGCACAGATGGCCTTCACAAAAGTGTTTCTATGGGCGTGTGATAGGCATACTTCTTCTGAGAAGATGTTTAGAAGTTTTGGAGTAGGAAGGTAAATTATTACCATGATAATGCCACAATTGTACATTGTAACAAATGTACAAAAATGTACCGGTAATTTTCTGACAGTACAATATCCAGTAATTTTAAGGAAATTTCTGTTAACCCTTAAAACACAAACTAATGCAATGTGTAATTCAAAATACAGGTAAAACACCTGTAAAAAAAAAAAAAAAAAACAACAATATGGAAATTTCCTTCATATTTAAACAGTACATTGTGCCCTATTTTTACGGACTTTTTTTTACAGTAGACTACCAAAGCTGGATCTGGTAATACAAGACAGAAAAATGCTAAATGAATGAAATTAATACATACATGCATAAAGTGGAGTCCAAAAGTTTGTGAATACAAATCAGTTTTTCCCCTTTTAAAGTTGGTTAAAAAAAGATAATGTAAAAGAAGAAATATTAATATTTCTAATATTATTATATAATATTAGAAAAAAATATTCTAATATGCTAATATAATCTATGAGGGGGTTTTATTCGAGGGAAAAAAGCTTTTTTAACTAATGTTTGGACTCCACTGTATATACGCACACATAAGAAAATTACCATACAATAAGCAACTGAACTTAAAAAAAATTGGAATATTATTTTAGTACATTTTACAAGACAATTCTATTTCAGTCTTTCTAGATTTAATTCAACGTGTTACTTGCCATTTCTTTGAAATTTCCAGGAAATTCCATAAACAATTACAAAGTAAAACCTACACCAATTTTTTGTAGTAGTGCTATGGTATGTTTCCATATAGGAGGGTGTGAAACCCATTAAGTGGCTAATTAAAGCTTGTCTTGTATCACTGCTTCACCCCCCTGTAGAGTGTCACCCACTGTCACTCCCCTCTGATGGCTTTACCATCTCAGTCATGCCAGAAAAGACCACACACACACACTTTCAAACAAAAATGCACACAGACAATGACACATTCACAACTATAACACCATAATCTTTATCACTTCCATTTTAAAAGGAAATGAGCATTAGGGAGAGAGTGTTTGGTCCAGGACCAAAAGTGTCGATTAAGTTCAAAAGTAGTCAGATCTTCCAGAGAACTCACCCTTCTACAACAAAACCAGATTAAAGCCAAAAAAAATGACATAATTTGGCCTGTACTGGTTTCAACCTTATTTTTTCTTCTTTCTTTTTGTCATCTGCAAATCATCTACAATTACCCTCAATGCACCCACCAGATTACCATTATCACTATTACAACATTCCCCTCTGCTGCCTGGAGACAGAAACAATCCTCTAACATCCAGTCTGCTCCAGTTCACTGGGCACAGGGGGGAACTGATGATATTAGCTGCTCTTACATACACATTTCAGCAGAAAGAGTTTACAAACTCTACCGCTATTTTTGTTCTTGAGGGAGTTAACCTCCTCTTAATTTCATGCGTAGTTGATGTCGACTGATGAATCATTCAGGCTGTAAGTGTAACATAAAAAAAAAATCTTTTTTTGTTACTTTACTTGGATAATTTGAGTAGCTCACTTAATTTGGATTTGTAGCAAAAACATATTTTGTAATATGAATCGCACCTCTTATCCGGAGTCATCTAGACAAGGCTTTGTAAACGTGCATTTCCAACATACTATTTAAGTTACATTAACTCAAAATATTTACTGCTGGATTTGGCTGATGCAATGAAACCTTTTCACACGATGAGAACGCATTTTTGCAACATAAATCTAGCAATTTTTCTCATATTTCATATTTTAGGGTATAATTTTATAACAGCGTTTCTTGCTTTTGACGTGTCACGTTTGCTGCTGAAATGGAAGCACTCACTCAAAAATGAGGATGCTTGCTGCTTGTGGGTGTACTCACACTAGGCGATCTGAACCGTGTTTGACCCCCAAAGTTTGGTTCGGTTGAGTGTTAGTGTGAGTGCTCCGTGTAGCTACCTGGCTTAATAATTGGATTGAGTCTTGGACTGGTGATTCCCACACTTTATTGCGATCATCGTTGGACACCATAAACATCGCCATCATGCGTCGAGGGAATCAACCCGTAAGAGCTTTGTACAAAAAACAAAACAGCAAATGAATAAACCATGAAACAAACATACATGAAAACAAACAAATAAACGAAATGATTCAAAACGTACCGAAACCTACTGCAACACTACAAACAAACAATCTTTACACAAAGAAACAGAATCAAAACACACGGATAACAGAAGTCAAAGACCGTACCTTGTTCTCCATTTAAACCAGAAGCTAAAAACTCCTTGCACCGTGAACCGTCGATGCTAAGACTTGTGCATCTAGGCCTCGTTCCATACTGAACTGTTTGAACAACACTCAATATATCCACATCCTCTGCTCAACCGGATGTCAAAATAAAAGACCTTCGTTATCATAACATAAATGAAACCAAAGAAAAGCTGGAAAACAAATACCACGCAGAAATACAAACAAGTAATCATATAAAGGAATATGAATAATAATAATAATAATAATAAATGAAAATAAAGCAAACAATGCAAAGCAAATTATTAACACTCCCACCAAATTATGAGTGCAAACATCACACCAAATGTACAAGCACGAATAATTTCCCTTTGTCCCTTTTTTTTTTCTTTTCTTTTACTTTCGTTTTTTTTTTTTTTTTTTTTTTTTTTTTTTTTTGACCTTTATGACCCCAAAAAAAACATTAAAATTCCGAAACATGAGTTTAGAAATATTAAAATAATCATTGATCTTACAATGTCTCAATGATAAACCCTTGAAAGATCCTAATGTCCCTCCATTAATAAAACAAGTTTTGCACTGGTCTTTCGATTATGGACGGTTTACTAATACGCTTGCCCTTTGCGTTAAGCTTTGAGTCACCTAGAAGAATCTTGGCCCTTCTCACAAGCCCGTCACTGCTAACAACAACGTCCTTTATCCTGCCAAGCCTCCATTCGTTTCTAGGCACTTCCTCTTCCTTGATAATGACAACGTCATTGACTTGAAGGTTTCTCCTAGTCACATTCCACTTCTGTCGGGCGGTTATACTCGCAAGATACTCTTTCCTCCAACGACTCCAAAATTGTTCCGCCAAGTACTGCACATGTCTCCATCTTTTCCGTGCAAACACATCCTCCCGGATAAAGTTTCCTGGTGGAGGCAAAGCAGCAGTCGTTTTTAACGTGAGTAGATGATTCGGAGTAATTGGTGCTAGACTCTGAGGATCAGTCAAGCAATCCACGGTAAGCGGTCTACTATTCACAATGGCCATTGCTTCATACAAGAAAGCTCGTAAAGAGGAGTCATTTAGCCTTCCTGGATGAAGTGCAAGAGTCGCATTCAGCACAGATCTTATAGTTCTAACTTGACGTTCCCACACACCACCAACATGACTTGCACGTGGTGCATTCATAAGAAAGTCACACTGCTTCTCCAGTAGGAAGGTTGTCACTCTTTCCACGTCCATCTCCTTAAGTGCATCCTTCAACTCATTTTTTGCGCCAACGAAGTTGCTGCCTTGATCAGACCTTATCTGTTGCACAGTACCTCTTATGGCAATAAAACAACGCAGAGCATTGATAAATGAATCTGTGGTCATGTCAGTAAGCATTTCGATGTGTATAGCACGAGAACTAAAACAAGTAAGGAGAAGACCGTATCTCTTATGAACACTTCTGCCCTGCTTGATAAGAAATGGGCCAAAGCAGTCCATTCCAGTATATGTAAACGGAGATGATGGAACCACTCTCTCTGAGGGGAAATCAGCCATTCTCTGTTCTTCAACAGGTCGCCTGTGTTTCCTGCAAACAATGCAACTCCTGATGCAAGATGCTACAATTCTGTTAATCCCTGGGATCCAAAAGCCATTAGATCGAATCTCATTTATAGTGAATCCTTTCCCCTGATGTGCAACTTTGTTATGAAAGTGAGCAACAATCATTTCTGTGACATGATGATTCTTAGGAATTATTATTGGATGTTTCACAGAGTCTGGAAAGGTTGAACGGCAAAGCCTACCTCCCACCCTTAACACACCATCTTCATCCATGAAAGGGTCAAGAGGGTACAAGGTGCTGCGAGATGAGACGCTTCTCCCACCCGTTATCTCTTTCAGCTCATCCTTGTAGGAACTAGATTGCAGACATTTGATTATGCAAAGTTTCGCCTTTTGTTGCTCTGATACAGTACTGATGTGATTAGACTTGACTTTGTTGGCTCTGTCAACCTTCTTTGGATGGAAGACACCATGATGAGGTAAGTACCAGGTTTCTCCTTCCTTGCCACTACTGTGCACTTCCTCAGCATCTCCTCTCTGAAAGATCTCATTCATGAACTCACTGTAACGTTCCTTATACAACTCATCCTTTAGCATCTTTCTTTTGAGATGATTGAGTCTAACCATAGCGCATTGTTTGTTGCTTGGCAAATTGGGTCTCACCTTAAACGGAAGTGGCATTTGATAATGGCCATGGACATTCTTCCATATCCCTTCCTTCAATTTTTCGAGAAAAAGAATGTCATCCTGAGACACCCTTGCACTCTCTTCTTCAGTGTCTTTAAACTCACTCTCGAGGACACGAATCACATCACCTGGAGTGATAGAAGGGAGCTCCTTAACCGTAGTGCGATGACACAGTCCACTGATTCCAGGCAGATCGGAATGTGGTGAAGAACAACCTACTATGCTCCATCCCAAGTCTGTCCGAATGGCATAGGGATCATCATCTCCTCCTGTTATTACTTCTCGGGGAGTCATCGACCTTGAGCAATTGTAGCCTATTAAAAGAGCAACATCACAGTCTTGCAATGATGGCATCTTGTCCGCAATGACTGTAAGATGATTCCACTTTTTAGCATCATCACAAGTAGGAATGTGGTTACGATTAACTGGTATGCAGTCCTTGGTGTATGTAGGTGGCAAGTCAATATAATTACCGGACTTATATGCTCTGACTCGGAGTCCTGACACTCTGTCACTTTGCAGAACGGTATCCTTTCCAAGCATGGTGGTGAGCTTCAATTGCACTGGAAACGTTGTTGCCTGTAAAGCATCACACACTTCTTTATCAATAAATGTGGTATCACTCTGTGAATCCAAAAGCGCATACACCAGTTTCTCACAGCTTGGTTTCTGCCTTGTGGACACCCAGACAGGTACAATCATTGAAGTATACGTACTTCGCTCTTCTCCAGTTACACTTAAGGCCACTGCATTCATCACATTAGATTCACTTTGAGACTGAACAGCAGGAAGTGATGTCTTAATTGCCATTGCAAAGTTCTCATCATGCAAACTAGTTGGATGTCTCCTCTTACACACATTACAAGTGAGACGGCAGCGACATTCCTTAGCACTGTGGCCAGACTTGAGACATCCATAGCAAAGCCTCTTTTCCTGGACACATTTCCGTCGCTCCTCCAATGGTCTGCTGAGAAAACTGAAACAGTTGTCAAGGTGATGGTTATCTTTCTGACAAAGCACACACAGAATCTTATTCCCTGGTTTGGTAACTTTTTGACTCTCTACGTTCGTTTGAGTACTGAAAACTCTTACTCTGTTTCTGTTGGTCTCTTTCAGACTTGCCTTCTCATTTACAGGTTCTGCAGCACGGAGAGTGTGAAAGGAGGTAACTGGATTACAAGCAACCTCTGCTTCAGTTGACACAAATGCAGCAAATTTTTTAAAAGTGGGATACTCATGGTTTTCAGAAAGAGATTGTGTGACTTGACGATTCCATCTGCTAATTGCCCAATCAGGTAATTTCAACACAAGTTTCTGATTTTCTTGGTAGTCATTTAAAATTTGAAGGCCTTTGACATGTGGCATGGCACCCTGGCATGCATTTAGAAAGTCAGAGAAAGTCTGAAGACCAATGGCATCCTTTGGCTGAATTCTAGGCCAGCTTGCAAGCCTTTCTCTGAACGCCTTTTGAACCACAAATGGCTGGCCATAACGACTGTTCAATCTGCACCATGCATCTTGATAGGCTTCGTCATCTGTTCTGAAGAAAGTTCCTTCTAAAGCGTTTCTAGCAGGACCACTCACATATTTCCTGAGATAAAACATCTTATCAGCAGAAGAAATGGTTCTCTTGTCAATAAGGGCCGTAAAGGATTGTTTAAACTCAATGAAATGAATGGGGTCACCCGTGAAGACAGGAGGTTCTGGTACTGGCAATTTGCTCATAACCATGCCGTCTTGAAATGCTTGAACAAGAAGCGATGCGTCAGTCACTGATGCTTGAACTGTCGCCCTTCTGGTTTCACGACCCACCCTTTGAGACGTTTCTTGCTTTGCCATACCTTCTTGAGGGAAATCAGACTCTGACCTGTTCATGCCACTACAATCTTTGGGCGAATTAATCTTTTCTTTCTCAAATTCTTGACTATAGATTTCTAACTTAGCTTGAGCTGCTTTTAGATCTTTTTGTGCTTGAATTCGCTCTAGCTCCTTCCACTCACCATCAATGACTCTTTTGTGCTGTTCTTCTAACTGGTTTATCTTTTCCTTTTGCTTTGTTTCTTCTAGCAGAACATTATACGCAGCTTGCTTGGCCGCTACTTCTGCTGCAGCATCTACTCGCTTGACTTCTAAGCTTGACATGACAGAGGGATGACTAGAATAATTACTAGTTTTCTGACTGACTCGTGAACTTGTTGAACCAAAAATTGAGTGGGCATATTGATGGTTTAATAAGGTGCGAAGACGGCTTCTCTCCCTTACATCATTAAAATCTCCATCTACACCTGATATTCTCTCATAAACAATTTTAACAATATCAGCTGTTACCGCTTCACATGCGTCCATTTTTCTCCTCATTTCAATAGCAGGTGAGACATGCTCTCTAAAGTCATCATAGGCATTTAAAACTTTGTTCTTGGCCTCCTCTAAAGTGTCGACCAAAATAGCTAACTGAGTCTGTAGGGCATCTGATTTAAGATGCTCACGTGCACTGCGAGCTTCTATTTTCCAGTGATTATATAGAGATTCAACCCTTTTCTCTTTCTTTTGTAACTCTTCTTGCTGATAAGCTAACATTTTTTCAGTAGGAACATGCGTGCGCTTTGAACGGCGTGCACTCTCACTTTGAGTTTCTACCTGACCATCAAGTTGCCTATCGGCCTCTTTTGCACCTGCATCTGACTTTGACATTTTCTCTTGTATTTAAATTTCACTAAAATTACATTAAAACGACATATTTCTCATTTAACATTCAAGTTGATTGATAACATATGTTCAGCAGATTCACCTTTACCACATGTGCTAAAACATTAACCCTTAAATGTGAAACTGAACGTTTCAATACACGTTAGTCCATACATAGGCAAATTAATTGCAGCAATGTTCATAGCCCTTTAAATCAGGGAAAAACGAGAAAAGAGTCTCTTCAGAATCAATTTCTTTGTCTTTGGTACTCACTGCGATCCACCAAACAACTTGTAACAGTTCCTTTGCCAGTTCATTAAATCGGTCCAATCGCTCCCCATAGATTCATTGAGCCATCCGCTGAAACGTTGCTTGAAACTTGATCCATTAAGAACGCAATCACACTGTCCCCGACGAGCGCTCCGACATCAAAGCTCCTCCTTCAGCCATGGCGTTCCTTGAAGCAACACAGTGGATCGACGATGGCAAGCTCTTACTGTAGCTACCTGGCTTAATAATTGGATTGAGTCTTGGACTGGTGATTCCCACACTTTATTGCGATCATCGTTGGACACCATAAACATCGCCATCATGCGTCGAGGGAATCAACCCGTAAGAGCTTTGTACAAAAAACAAAACAGCAAATGAATAAACCATGAAACAAACATACATGAAAACAAACAAATAAACGAAATGATTCAAAACGTACCGAAACCTACTGCAACACTACAAACAAACAATCTTTACACAAAGAAACAGAATCAAAACACACGGATAACAGAAGTCAAAGACCGTACCTTGTTCTCCATTTAAACCAGAAGCTAAAAACTCCTTGCACCGTGAACCGTCGATGCTAAGACTTGTGCATCTAGGCCTCGTTCCATACTGAACTGTTTGAACAACACTCAATATATCCACATCCTCTGCTCAACCGGATGTCAAAATAAAAGACCTTCGTTATCATAACATAAATGAAACCAAAGAAAAGCTGGAAAACAAATACCACGCAGAAATACAAACAAGTAATCATATAAAGGAATATGAATAATAATAATAATAATAATAAATGAAAATAAAGCAAACAATGCAAAGCAAATTATTAACACTCCGTACTATGCCTGGGCGCGCTTTGTTTAGCTGGCCCTGGCCCGATTGGAAGAGGTGGGCCAGAGCACGGTTTGGTTGGGCTCGGGCGCGGTATGCATGTAGTGTGATCGCTAACCGCGCTGGATCACGGAACAGCTGCGCGCTACTGTCATCATTACGACAGCAAATACCAAACTACTACTACTTGGATACACTTTTCGATTAAATCAAGTATATTTAGGTTTATAACGGTCCTGGTTCTCAGCTTATTGATGAACATGGATTTGTTACTACTTAATAGGTACTACTTACTCTACTTTCTAGTTCCCAGAATGCTTTGCATCTAATTGGAAGAGAAAATATTGAATGTATTTATCTTCATGTGTTTTTAAGCAAGATAAATAAAGTAGAAGGCTTGTTATTATTGTTTAATGTTCTATTAAGTTGGGATTTAGAAAAGTTTGTTGTCATGTTGGAGTTTTGTGAGAGTAAAGAGAGCAGGTGATTGGGTGTCTTGCACTGTGGGCTGGACAGGTATTTATGACGCTGTCTGCATGTATAACATCCATACTTTTCCCATAAAGTCAACAGCTCAGAAATGTTTTAATGTTTTCCATTGTGTGTGCATATGACTGGTCTCTTCCCCTCAATAAACCAGACCCTGCCGGCCCACTGCAGCCTGAGTCTGGCTCTGACTCATTTAACATATACTATCACAGACAGAAAGAAAGGGGGTGTATCCTGGGGGGTTTGTGGAAAATATGTTTGGTAATCTGTGACATGGACAAACATTAGCCCTTAAAAGATTAGTTCACCCAAAAAATTATAAAAATTTTAAACGTTTTTACTCATTTCAAAACCTACAGCTTTCTTTATTCGGTGGAACAAAAAAAAAAACATTTTGCATAATGTTTAAGTCAATCTTTTTCTTTCTCTATCAGCAAAGAATGGGAACTGAAGAATTCAAGAGAAAAACGGTTCATACAGTCAAACCAAAATTTATTCAGACACCTTCAACATTTTCTCACATTATCACAGTTTATTCGCTATAGTTTAGAAAATGGTAATAAAACATGACAATACCTTATCGTTAGTATAAATTAATCTTGATAATGTCAGATAACATTGATAGAAAGGTATGGATTACAATCAACCAATCAGCTGTTAATTTAAGTACACAATTAGATGATACCAATTTAAGTCAACCAATGACCAAGCAATGCTTAATTTTGTTCAGTCTGTGGTGTAAAAGGTCGCATTAGCAATTAAAGAAAAACAGTTAAAGGGTTAGTTCACTCAAAAATGAAAATTATGTCATTAATTACTTATCCTCATGTCGTTCGACACCCGTAAGACCTCCATTCATCTTCGGAACACAAATGAAGATATTTTAGTTGAAATCCGATGGCTCAGAAAGGCCTCCATTGGCACTTTGTACTTTACACTCTCAAGACCCTTAAAAGGTACTAAAGACGTTGTTACAAAGTCCATCTCATTACAGTGGTTCTACAATAACTTTATAAAGTGACGAGAATAGTTTTTGTGCGCAAAAAAAACCCTAAATAACGACTTATTTCATGATGACCGATTTCAAAACTAGGCATCATGAAGCTTCGAAGCGTTATGAATCAGTGAGACGATTCAGCGGTTTGAATCGCCAAAGTCACGTGATTTCAGCAGTTTGGCGGTTTGACACGCGATCCGAATCATGATTCGACTCGCTGATTCATAACGCTTTGAAGTTTCATGATGCATTATTTTGAAATCGGTCATCACTATATAAGTCGTTATTTAGGGTTTTTTTGCGCACAAAAACTATTCTCGCCGCTTTATAAAGTTATTGTAGAACCACTGTAGTGAGATGGACTTTGTAACGACGTCTTTAGTACCTTTTATGGGTCTTGAGAGTGTACCGTGCATTGTGCCAATGGAGGCCTTTCTGAGCGATCGGATTTCAACTAAAATATCTTCCTTTGTGTTCCGAAGATGAACAGAGGTCTTACAGGTGTCGAACGACATGAGGGTAAGTAATTAATGACAGAATTTTCATTTTTGGGTGAACTAACCCTTTTAGCAAAAGACAGTCAGGTCAAAGTATCTGAATAATTTTGGTCCCAGATTTGTATCAATTTTAAAATGAGTTAGTCCATGAAGAATATTTGGGTATAATATGTCACAGTTTACTTTATTTTGCTCTCCTCACTTACATGAACTATAGTGTCCTGCACCCACTAGTTAAAAAATGTATCTAGTAAAAATAATTATTGGTTTGACTTATGTGCTATTCCAAATGTTCTGAAGTCATTTGACAAATTTGTGAGGAAGAGACCAGCATGTAAGTTGTTATTCATTGAAAATTTGCCCTAACATGTTCATGAGAGAAGAAGAGATGTCAAATTTGTCAACAAATGATTCTTTTCAATGAAACGATTGATCCGGTTCACACTGATCTGAGTGATTCATTTCCAAATCAGACTAATCTGTTCCACTCACTGATTCAAAGTTCCTGACAGCATTTAACAGTGAATAATCACTTAAAGTTGAATCTGTTCCTCACACAAAATGTATTGAATATAGTGCTGAAGTCATATGGGCCACTTTTATGGTACTTTTGAATTGTTGAAAGCTAAATTCACCATTTATTGTAATTGCATGTGAAAGCTTTCCTTTTGTGTTGAATGAAAGAATGAAATGCATACAGTTTTGGAACAACAAGAGGGTGAGTAAAAGATGACAATTTTCAGTTTTGGGTCTTATGCTTATATGATCTTATGTGGTCTCTGCCATGGCTTGCAAAATGCATGTACATTTTGTCAGACACACTAAGCCTCCAGAAATAGCCTATTTTAAGTCATCCAGAGACCAGTGTGAGTTTGTATGTATGCGCTCTCACCCTGTCTCTCCAATCCTGTCTGTCCAATATTTGTTATTTAGTCTGTGGCTTTGACAAATCTGCACACCACACACATACACACTCTCTCTTCCTCTGCACACACACACAGGATGTCCAAACAGCCCTGCAGGGCTTTGCGGGCCAGTGTATACCCAGCTCTGTCCAGATAAAGGAGAGAGAGAGGCCAGACTGAGGGGCAAACAGGACGTTAGATTCCGTTGGACAGGATAATTTACAATGTTGAAGTATTTTCATACATGACTATCAACAATTTTCATGCATTTCATATATGATTGTCCAAAACAAAGTTAAAGTGAATGTGTGGAGAATCGATTTGAGATTTAACCCTCTCTCATTCTCTCTCTCTCATAAGAAGATGAATCAACAAAATAACATGCAAAAGGACAGATAAGTCTATATACATACATTTATATTTAACGGAAATGTGACAAATCTAATAATGCTCATTATCAAAAACAGCTAATTACAAAAAACAAAACAAAAAAGTCAGTCTTTCCAATTACTTTATGAAATGAACCGTTTTTAGAGCGGCGCTTTAAAAAGAATTGATTGACATTTTGGTCCTGATTTTATGATTAGCATGATTATGTTCCCATGTTTTTGCAAATGTTTGATTTCTCTACGGGTCGAAAGCTTTCCATAGAATGTGGCTTTTGGTTTAGGGTATTTCTGAATCCAACGCAGTGAAAAATATCCCAAACATTTTAACAGTCTTTCTTCAAACGCAACCTCATGTTCCTTTCAGTCTTTTTTAAACCGCCTACATTTAATGAAGTTTCAGATGAAGGAGATCCCTTTTGTGCTTGTTGGATTGTACAACCGTGTTTCCTGGTTCAAAAGAAGCAGACAAAGGAAATGCTTTATATTCATTAAATCCCAAAGCAAACTGTAAATCTCAGATGTTTATTAACTCTGTGGTAATTTAAGACAGTCATAAGATCGTCCTCAAACCTACAAAAGATAAAACTACTTAATTAATTAATTAATTAATTATTTATATTGTTAAAACACTGCACAAGTTACAGCTTAAAATGGCAAATAAGTACATTCTTTCCAGTATAGTCCAGTTTAATACATGTAAATAAATGTAATGCTGCCAATCCAGGGCATCTCATTATAGTACCAAGAGTCTATTTGTGAACAAGAGAGAGAAAGACAGAGACAATGGTGCCTGGCTCCCCCTAGTGTTTCTTTATGAATTTTACCTTCAGTTGATAGATGGACACAGGCAAAGCTAGTCCCAAAACTATCAGAGATAAATTAACAACACTCCCAGGCCACTGTGTTCATACAGACATGGCCAAAACTATCTGGACACATAACATTATTTACTAAAGCAACTTACAACAAATGCGTTCATTCGTCATATTTGTGACATTACATAGGCCTAATTCTTCCAGAACTCGTATTCCTGACATTTTTACTCACCATCATGCCGTTCTGAACTCATTTGACTGTTTTGAACACAAAAGGAGGAATTCATAAGGTTCATAAAGTTTTTCTTTTGAGTGTAATTATATTTAAGTTTTCAAGCTTATAAATGATGCACCATCAAAAGTGGTCCATATGACTCACATACAAGTTACAGTATATGAATACGTACAATATTTTACAGAATTTACAAAATATACATACAAAAAGGACCGAAATTGACATGCTTTCATTACTACTTATATTAATAATAATACTTTTATGGTGCTATTGCATCCTTTTTGAAGCTTGAAAGACTAATTTACTGTGAATGTGAAAATTTCCAGTGATGAATGTCAGTCATACACGTTGGAAATGACATGAGGGTGAGCAAATTATGACAGAATTATCATTATCAAATTATTGAAATGAATTATCATTTAGCTAAACTATCGCTTTCAGCGGGAACTATAGAAGCCAATTATAGAAAAGTCATATATTATAATTAAAATAAATTATGTTCCATTAAAATACATACAATTCAGCACACTTGCAAATGCTACATCATTTCATCAAACTGATGCAGCAGGACCTTTTGTAAGTGTGTGAGCGTATTAGCGTTTCAAGTTGCAGGTGTGTGTTGGTTGACCAGATCTCCCTGATTACTGTTCCACTGGGCTTGGTTACACACATGATATCTCCATCATATTTATATTAAATCCCTTCTGTCGCTCTTACTGTTCCTCTTCAGGAGTGAGACGGAGAGGGAAAAGCGACCACTCCTATAAAGTTTCCTCCCAGAGGGGAAAGCTGATCTGGTAAATTTTGACTCCATACATGTCAATGTCACTGACTGTAGCAGTTAACCGTGTGTGTTTGAGCGTGAAAGAATGGTCCACACATCACAGGATCTGATCGACAGCACAGGAACAACAGCTTTTCAGCACTGCACCCTTGAACGCAAAGTCACATCACCCATTACGGCAGCACAAGTTACATGAAGTCTCATATTGTAAATGGATTTAAGGCAAGAGGAACTCTGAAGCGTGTAAATGGTTTCACCGGCAGGTATCGAGATGCAAATAAACACACAAACACACTCAAATTGCACATGGGAAAAACTTAGATTAGGAGCAGTTTGTTAACATTAATTAGGTATCATTAAATAACAATGGACAATATTTCTACAGCATTTATTAAGCCTAAAATAGTTAAAATATATATAATACATTTGTAATTTCAAGTTGTTAGGGTTAGTTTCAAGTTATAAATAAAAATGAAAGGATTAAGCAGCATGAAATTTTATATACATTATGCTACATTACGTGTGTGTGTATATATATATATATATATATATATATATATATATATATATATATATATATATACACATATATATATATATATACATATATACATATACATATACATTATATATATATATATATATATATATATATATATATATATATACATACATATATACACACACATACATACATATATATATACACATATATATATATATATATATATATATATATACACATTATATATATATATATATAATAATGGTATATTTGATTAGTATTATTGTCAGATTGTATTACTGATTTTTTAATAAAATAAATAAACTGAATTAAAGAGAACTACTAGAATATTTATAAATAAACATTAACCTACATTAATATGTACTGTAAAAGTGAGGTTAATATTTAATCATAACTAATACCTAAAGTAACAAAATAACCATGACAGAATATCTATCCATCCATCCAATAGAATTTTAAATATATACTTTTTAAAATTCTTGATAGCATTATTATCAGATTTTATTGCTGATTTGAAATATGGGTTACACTTTATATATATATATATATATATATATATATATATATATATATATATATATATATATATATATATATATATATATATATATATATATATATATATATATATATATATATATATATATATATATATATATATATATATATATATATATATATATATATATATTATTTATTTATTTATTTTTTTTTATATTAATTTTTCAACAAGTATATTGTCCCTTCTATCTTAGATTGTCTTTAGCATAAGAGCAGCACAACTTTAAAACTCATCAATCAGAATCAATCAATACTGAGGCAGCGTAACAGTGGCAATGATCTCTCCTCAGCAGCTGGAATGAGTGTGTGTGTGTAAATTCCATCCAAAGATCAAGGGTCAAATGTCAGGCTCTTACACATATGTCTTCTCAACAGGAGCCTCTCAACTCCTCTCAGATGATCACACACATACGCACAAACACAGTTTCTGAGAGTGATTTGCTGACAAGTCCAATTTCAACTTGAAAACAAAAGCTTTTTAGAGGCAGTCGTGCCATTCTTTGTTTCACGAATAAGATAGTTTGGTATGCATATTTGGGAGGTCAAGTGGAGCATGCGTGTCAAGCCCTCAGGTGCGTTTGTCCACCTGCAACATTAATTGGTTGGATGCTCACTGACTCATGCAGACATTCGTACAAACTTTCCTTTTGTGATCTTTTCAGCCCCTGCAGACAGAGATCCAAAAAGCATGTGTGTGTGTCTGTGTGTGAGTGAGTGTGTATGTAGGTAGTTATGCGGGTGGTTAGCGGCAAATTGAAATTCCATTCATCCCCTTTACCCCCAGCCCAGTCCAGCACAGCTGAAAGTCAAAGTGTGCCCTTTTCTCTCTCTCCTTCCTCGCTCTCTTTAAAGCGTTTCTTATCCAAACAGGAAGTTGCCTCCTGACCTGCAGGATGTAAGAGAACACCAGTGGAAATTTCATTAGACTGCACTGATCGCTCGTGGACGAATTAACACACCAATTACCCGCCTCACTGCACCTGTAAAACTTTACTATGTGTCACTCTGACCAAGCCTGGCCACACCGGCTCTATATGTGCGTGTGTGTGTGTGAGGGACTGGGAGAGTGCTCATGTCTGGATGATCCGTTTCAGGATTTGTGTTTGCATACTTTTATGCATAATTAATTCATATGTAGTACCCATCTAAAGCATGGATTGTTCTAAAATAGCAATGGGAATAATGAAGTACTCAACGATTCCAGTTCCTTAATAGTTCCATTAATGATTTGTTTAATACTGTTAAGGATTACACAGACTTTTGAGTGACTTTTCATAATGCAATACAGTAATATAACCAAACATACGGTACATGATATAGTATGGTAAAATATCATTCACTCATTCATTTATATTTGTAAAATACTACCGACAACATGCACAAGTTATAGTTAGTTACAGTAACATATCACAGTTAGTTGTCTGTGTTTGATTCACTAAAAAGAGCTGTCTTACTAAAAAATCATTTGTTCGGGAAACGGACTACACTGGTGGCGCTGCACAGCTTAAATTCACTCAAAAGAACCAGATCATAAGAGTCATTCGTTCTGGAATCAGACTGCACTGGCGGAGATCAAAGTGTTTGAATGATTAACAATCAAAAGCTAAACTGATGGAAAATATTTTATTAACGGTTAACGATCATTGGTTAGCGGGCACCGCTTCTGAATAAGAACCTTTTCTCATCCCCAAGCCTAGAATAATGCCTGAGAAAAGCATCTGCCTTTGTGGAACAATGCCTAAGGAAATCACAGGCTGCTACAGAATACTTTGCTAGGGTGTTGATCTGTCCTCAGATCTAGTTTGAGTATATATTATGCTAAGAATGTGCGTTTTCTCTGTGCGTGTTCGCAGCGAGCTAGAAGCGTAATCTCACCGATTCGGTCCAATTCCTCTAATGGCTAGCTAACCATGACCATTATTCAAAACTAGATAACAAGGCGCACGCATACAAACACGGACAAACAAACGTACACAAGCATCTGATTGACAAACAGTGTTAATTGTTTTACAACTTGCACCAATAGATCTGTTATATATAACCAGAGTTGGGAAAGTTACTAATAAGTAGTGTAACTATTTCAATTACTTTATTAAAGGGGCTATATGCGTTTTTCTGAAATTTAAACTCGCGACTGACACCTGTGGCCAAAAAACAGAACTGCTCTCATTTTCTGCTCGCTCTCGCAGCGGTGGTGACGTCACATCCGCAGACAGCGCGGGAAAAGACGACCCGCCAGAAAATAGGAAAAATAGGATACAGGCTTATAGGTGCACCCACTGTGAGCGGACAAGGTGTCAGTATGCTCATCAGGAGATGTTTGAGTCATAAATGGTAAAATAAAAAGGCTATTGTTACGTTTATTTTGGGGAAAAAGTTGCATATAGCCCCTTTAAAGTAATGTAACTGATTACATTTGATTACTTTTCTAATTTCCAGCAATAAACCGCCTTTTTATCACTTGCCATGGTGGCAACTCTCAGACAGGTTGAAGCTTAAAGGGTTAGTTAACCCAAAAATGAAAATAATGTCATTTATTACTCACCCTCATGCCTTTCCACACCCGTAAGACCTCCGTTCATCTTCGGAACACAAATTAAGATATTTTTGTTGAAATCTGAAGGCTCAGTGAGGCCTCCATAGAGAGCAAAGCAATTTACACTCTCAAGATCCATTAATGTACTAAAAACATATTTAAATCAGTCCATGTGAGTACAGTGGTTCAATATTAATATTATAAAGCGACGACAATACTTTTGGTGCGCCAAAAAAACTAAATAACGACTTATATAGTGATAACTGATTTCAAAACACTGCTGCATGAAGCTTCGGAGCATATCGAATCAGCGAGTCGAATCATGATTTCGGATCGCGTGTCAAACCGCCAAACTGCTGAAATCATGTGACTTTGGCGCTCCGAACCACTGAATCGACTCGCTGATTCGATACGCTCCGAAGCTTCATGCAGCAGTGTTTTTAAATCGATTATCACTATAGATGGTTCGTACACAATTTTCATTTCAAAATTCCATACTTTTCCAGACTCAAATTTCCAGACATCCCTACAGATTTTTCCGACCATATTTAACTTGTTCTGATAAATTGTTTTAAAATTCAACAAGTAGCTAGACAGGAAGTAAGGTGGGAGAGAGAGGGGGGCAGGATTGGGAAAAGTCCATGAGGCAGGACTCGAACTCAGGTCTCCCGAAGCACAACAGCACTACATGGCGACGCACTTACCCACAATGCTATCGGCGCAGACAAGTATGTTATCCTCGTCACAATAGATCACTTAAAGGGTTAGTTCACCCAAAAATGAAAATTCTGTCATTAATTACTCACCCTCATGTCGTTGGACACCCGTAAGACCTCCGTTCATATTCGGAACACAAATGAAGATATTTTAGTTGAAAGCTGATGGCTGAGAAAGGCTTCACACAGGCCTCCATTGGCATTCAGTACATTGACACTTCCAAGATCCATGAAAGGCACTTAAAACGTCGTTACAAAGTCTATCTCACCACAGTGGCTCTACAATAATCATACAATGCGACGACAATAGTTTTTGTGCGCAAAAAAAAATCAAAATAACACCTTTATCCAACTTGTTCTTGTCTTCCGTGTGCGCCTCCACGACGCATGCGCGAGAATATGACGTAGCGCCGGTGTTCGGGAATCGATGAAATACACACTTAAGCTCCATTTTGAGCACTACGCCGAGACCTAAAGCACGATCAATGTAGAATCCAACAGCTTAGACACGCGCGTCTTCCTCTGCTCGTAAACAAATCGCTTCTGGGTCATATGTCCGAACGCCGGATCTGCGTCATATTCTCGCGCATGCGTCGTGGAGGCGCACACGGAAGTCGAGAACAAGTTGGATAAAGGTGTTATTTTGATTTTTTTTTGCGCACAAAAACTATTGTCGTCGCATTGTATGATTATTGTAGAGCCACTGTGGTGAGATAGACTTTGTAACGACGTTTTAAGTGCCTTTCATGGATCTTGGAAGTGTCAATGTACTGAATGCCAATGGAGGCCTGTGTGAAGCCTTTCTCAGCCATCAGCTTTCAACTAAAATATCTTCATTTGTGTTCCGAATATGAACGGAGGTCTTACGGGTGTCCAACGACATGAGGGTGAGTAATTAATGACAGAATTTTCATTTTTGGGTGAACTAACCCTTTAACAACAAAACACAATCTAATCTTAATGATTGCGTGCTCCCTCGATATTTTGTTTATTTGATTGTGACGCGGATACACGTGCTCATTCAACGCCCCAGATTGGATACTCTAGTAAATATCGAAGTTTTGCGAAATGGACATGGGCGTTGGAAGGAAAAAAAATGTGGGTGGGTCCTCTCTCAGAATTTTTTTTTACTGGAGCCTAGATGCATTTACATTAAGTACTGTACAAATATACGGCTTTGTTTGCTAAACGTCTGGTTGGGAAAGACAAAATTATGGAAATCGCGTTATCACAGAGAGAGGCAATAGTGTAGGGGTAAGACGCATGGCATCAAGTTTTGACGCAAATCTATCCGCGGTTGGAATCCGCCTTTTGCCGAACTCGCTCCATTTTCCCATCACATATCAGATCAGAAAGGCATTTCTTTCTTTTTTTTAAATGAAGAAAATATTAGAAAAGTGTAAATAAAGCATCAAACATGTGTTTAATAATAAGTGTTTATCGGTTAGGGGTAAGTAAACAGACATGTGCTGACGGTAAAAGTGAGTGGGTCCAATATCATTGATCGTAAAAAGTGGTTGGGTCTTGTCCCACGCCTTGGTTCCAACGCCCATGGAAATGGAAATACACAACTTTAATTTGTAACACTGAGAAAATATAAAATATAACAGTAATGTTAAAAAGAAACAACACTCACACCGCGTCACGCGAAAACGCAATTGTACTCTGTGAATGCACCTGATAAGTGTGATAAATTGACCGATGTGACTACTGCTGCAGCTCCAAATACTCCATATTCCCTCTAGAAATGGCCTTTATCTTCTCACCAACACCATATTCACATAATTATCTAGGTGTGGTAACATTACTGAATTGATAAGCTGACGTTACCTTTAGATCGTCAGCTTTCTAGACTTCCTGCTAATGTTATGTAGTAAGTTAAGTTAATTAAAGGATAATGTTAGACTGACTAGTTCAAATGCTCACCTTTGATCAATCGGTACATTATGGACTTCGTGACTTGATGTGGTCAGTCTTGGTCCCACCTTGGTCTGGGCCATTAACGTTGTGAGACTTTATGTGGTGGATGGTGTGATGAGACGACTATGCTTTTGGCCTAGCATATGGCTTACAATTGCCACCTCCCCCATGTTGGAGATGTCAAATGATTTGACACAAAGTTTGCAAATAGCTTTCTTTGTAAATTTGAAATCTTTGGCTAACCAGGCTTTATATTTAGGATTGGCAAGCCAGCCCTCGGAAAACTTGCATTTTACCATTTTGTTTGCCGTGAAGTCCACACTCAAATGTAAAAATCAAGGACAACATTCCAGGTGTTTTTAGTGAAGCAGTTTGAGGTAGGGGCGCTGTGATGGCAACTGCCGCCTAACAACGTAACAACCAATCACTGCAGACCTAAACTCCAGCAGATCAAGTGTAAAAACGATCAGCGCTGGCAGACTGATCCAAATGACATGAAAAAAAACTGATTGTATATATTATATATTTATTATATACATTTAGAAATTCTTAATTTTATATTAAGAAAACGAAATAGGGACAATAGTCTGGAAACATAAATATTTTTCCATACTCTGATTTATTTTTTTCATACTTTTCCAGACCTGGAAATTACTCAAATCAAATTCCATACTTTTCCAAACCCTGTAGGAACCCTGACTATATAAGTCATTATTTTATTTTTTTGGCGCACCAAAAATATTATCGTTTTATAATATTAATATTGAACCACTGTACTCACATGGACTGATTTAAATATGTTTTTAGTACATTAATGGATCTTGAGAGTGTAAATTGCTTTGCTCCCAATGGAGGCCTCACTGAGCCTTCAGATTTCAACAAAAATATCTTAATTTGTGTTCCGAAGATGAACGGAGGTCTTACGGCTGTGGAAAGGCATGAGGGTGAGTAATAAATGACATTATTTTCATTTTTGGGTGAACTAACCCTTTAAAGCTTTCAGCGGCAATGTGGTTTGACAAAATGTAATTGGCAGACGTGGTGCTCTGCAAATTCAAACAAGAGAACCAATCAAAAGCATCAGAATAGCATTGCTTTACTAAATGGCCTTTAAATGGCATCGTGCAAAAACAGGCAAAGCAACCAATCAATATTATTCAACATATCCTAGCTTTTTACAGAAAATATTCAGATGTAATCCCCTTTTTTAATCATTAACATTTTCATAAGTAATTAATAAAATTAGTAACTGTAACTGACTACGATTACATTTATTTGTAATTAAATTATGTAATCTAGTTACATGTAACTAGTTACTCCCCAACACGGTATATAACAAATGAAATAAAATACGCAACTTAAAACCCATTCACACAGCCATGGTTTGGGCCTTAACAGTAGTGACCACTTAGATCCCATGAAAGATTTAATATAATTAATATAATAATAACATATATAATTTATTCAACTGTCCTGTATCATGTCAGAGCAGCATATGGCAGGACTATAGTGAATAGCATTGAGTCAGAGGTGAAGTATAGTGTTGTTCTGTTTGACACTGCTGGGTCAGCGGTCTCTCTCTATGCTTCTATTCATCTGCACCGTGCCTTTGAAGCTGACTCGCTTTACCCGGTTGAAAGAGGCTGATGTGCAAATGAAGAATGATCAGAGAGCCCAAAACTTTAATATTGTTATTGTAGGAGCCCATCGAGGTTTGCAGAATTTCTCACCATTTCAGTCTCATTCTCTTCCTGTCTCCACGGAACACACAATCTCAAATACACACTGCGCTATTTTTCTCCAAATCTTTTCACTCTGTGCTGATTGTATGTAAAATTTTGGTGTGTGTGTGTGTTCAGCGTTCTGGGAGTGTGAATTTGTAATGTATTTGTGCTGGAGTTGTGCAGCGATGTTGGGAAATGACTATAAATACACTGAGGCCTTTAAAACCTGCCGCTCACCACCGGCCTGGGGCCCGCGGCCTGTTGGCCAAACAGAAGTGTTGCCCAGGGAGTGAAATCCAAGTCAGAGCAGCGGGATTCGCTTATGCTTTTATCCCACCAACGCTCGGAAGTCCAGCAGGAATGCCCCGGCATCCTGCAGTGATAAAATAATCTCTGCATCCTGCTGAGTAACCGCAGATTGCCTGTGTGTGTTTGAGAGGGTGTGTAAAACCGAGAGAGAGCGAACATGGCCTAACCCCTCACACTCGCGTCACCCACCTGTAGATGTGAGAGCTGCTGTTAGCTTCTCATTTCTCTTATCTACTAGCATGTAGAAATATAATCTCACCCTTAAAGAGGATAAATGCTAATGTGTCAGGATGGTTTAGTGATCTAACAACCAAAAAAACTAGTTGGCAAGGTCAGCTGGTGAGTGACATTTTCAATGGTGGTGAATGAATTTAGAGTTAACACAACGTGTTAACAGCTTCTCAAATCGAATCTGTGTTTTTTTTAAACTCATCCTTGTTAGCACCACAACTACTACATCTATTAAAATAGCGCTTTCACTCAATGTCTTAAAGGGATAGTTCACCCAAAAAATCCTGTCATTAATTACTCACCCTCATGTCGCTCCAAGCTAGACTTTCATTCATCTTCGGAACACAAATTAAGATATTTTTGATTAAATATGAGAGCTCCATAGACAGCTATGCAACTACCACTTTGACGTTCATTAAGAGATTGAAAGTTCATAAAGAGATCAGAAAACTATGAATTCAGCGGTTTAGTCGAAAACTTTCTGAAGAGACTTGATCATTTTATATGATTGAATGAACAGATTGAATGTAGGCTTTTATTGACATATAAACATTTATCAATTTACACATCAGTCGAGGCTCAAGCATGTTCGCTTGACACGCGAGAACCAATGAGGTTCACTCTCGTGTGTTACCAGTGTTAGGGAGTAACTAGTTACATGTAACTAGATTACGTAATTTAATTACAAAATAAATGTAACTATAACCAGTTACAGTTAATGGAGTGAAAAAAAGTAGTTACTTATGAAAATGTTAATGATTACAAAGGGGGTTGCATCTGAATATTTTCTGTAAAAAACTAGGAATCGATGCTATTCTGATACTTTTGATTGGTTCTCGTTTGAATTTGCAGCGCACCATGTCTGGCAATTCAATCCACATTACCGCCGAAAGCTTTAGGCTACAACATGTCTGAGAGTTGCCACCATGGCGAGTGATAAAAATTATAAAAAAGTAATTGAAATAGTTACACTACTTATTACATTTTAAATAGGGTAACTTGTAATCTGCAACCCATTACATTTCCAAAGTAACCTTCCCAACACTGTGCGTTACGCAGCACGTTTGAACTTCGCAAAAGGGTTTGTTCTAGTGCGTCAAGCAGGATCGTTTGAGCTTCTGTTTATGTTCACAGATCAATGTTTATATGTGAATAAAAGCCTAAATTCAATCTGTTCATCATATTCAAGCAACCAAGTCTCTTCCGAATATTTGGACTAAACTGCTCAATTCATATGGATTCGTTTTATGATCTCTTTATGAACTTTCGTCAAATTGGTAGTTGCTTAGCTGTCAGTGAAAGGACAGAAAATTCTCAGATTTCATCAAAAATATCTTCATTTCCGTTCTGAAGATGAACGAAAGTCTTACGGGTTTGGAACGACATGAGGGTGAATAATTAATGACAGAATTTTCATTTTTGGGTGAACTATCCCTTTAAACAATAATTCAGGAAGATTATTGCTGGACATCAAATTACTAGCTATGAGAAAGGTCTTATGCCAGTTTTATTCATTAGGGTGCTGTCACATTTCCCATGGCGGATTTTCTAAAACAAAGATTTAGTTCCACATGATGATGGTGGAAAAAGGTTCACCACGCAGATTTCACTCAGGTTCAAGTTGGTCATGCAAATTCACCATACTACTGACCAACTGAGTGTTGTTTGGTTTGAAAGTTACGTGTACTACTTGACCTGTGATTACTACATTTCTATGCTATTGACAGTGAACGTGTTTTTTTAAAGCTACACTGTGTAACTTTTTTAGTCTATTCTTAGCTAAAAACACTTAGTTCTTTCAAAAATATATGTGCTCATTGATGTATATTTACTTCTTTCAAGTAATAAAGTATTCTCGTAAGTTTATAATATGCCATTGAAAATACATAAGGTAATGGGATCTAACGGTGGTCGCCATGTTGCCCCTCCATCTTGAAAGTACATTAGCCAAAGAGGGACATACCCGTAAATTCAAGCTTCGCTTTTCGCGTTTTAACCGGTTTTAATACTCGATGGCACTGTACAAAATTCTCTGCCTCGCGCGTGTGCGCGTCAACTTGTACAGACTTGTCTGGTGCATGTGCAGAGAGTTTTCATCTCAGCAGCGTCCAGTAACAGTTATACAGAGTTTTCCTGGCTTGTTTATTCCTCAAAAGTCTGTTTTTCCTTGTGTGGTATTTCTGTGCGTTAATAACTCCGTAAGTAATAATAGTTATTGTCATTGTAGATGTGTTTCAGAGTGTGTCATCGCGTAATTCAGTTGATGTCACCTCAGAAGTATTTTTGTGTCAACATACAATAGCATAATGCTCACCTATTAGAATAATCATTCAGTTATTTTGTTATCAACAATGTTTATTCGTTTATAGAAAATATTTGCTTGTAATGTATGTTGATGGAAATATGTATCAGGTCTGATCGGCATATTAACAATTGTTATACAGAGCGCACTGCAGTGCTAACGTTAAAGCTGCGCACACACTTTTGTAACCGGACACCGCTTGTTAGCAGCGGCAGCTCCGCTCCTTTTAATGCAGCTGCATTTAGCGCCTATATATGGTACAATAAGCTCTGGTTTACGGTTACATTATACAAATGTAACTTATAAGTATAGTTATACAGTTCTTAACTGTGTATGTATATTTACCATCCTTATTTGTTCTCTCACAGAAACCACATTTATGTACATATCTACGCAAACCTGTTTATGCCTTGCAATTGGATGACTGAATAAACATTACTAGCATCAAAGTTCACTCTGGATTAGCTGCAGTTCTTTCTAGCCGAATAATTAGGCCAGTTGAGTTCCAACCATCCCACTGGGCACAGAATATCCCACAGGCACCTTGTCCAATGTGGACGAGGTCGAACTGGAAGCCATGTTAATCTTGGACTAAATCGGCCACCGTAGGAGTTGAAACGAAATCGGAATTGAGAGGAACAGAAACTAAAGTTCACTGGATGGTCATATACCTTTTCACCACTAGATGGGGGAAAATATCACACAGTGTAGCTTTAATGCAAAATTTAACTGGTGTGTCCTTCACACAATTTCCCACAAAAACCATCCCGCTAGGTCTAAAGTACAAACACTAATAATAGGCTTTTAATAGTGAATCAGGGTAAGACAAAAACACGTTTTGAAACAAGGATCGGTGAGGTATTTACATTTATATTTTGTTGATTTTGAACCAAAAAGTTACATAGTGTACCTTTTAATTACTTAAAATGACTTTTAATAGTTTTGGTTTTAGTTTGCAATAACAACACTGGAACACCAACAAATCAAATGCATGCACATCCTTTAAATAAGTTAAAAGAGGTGCATGCATTTTATCATTCAATCAAACTTGTCCAAGTATCTGACATTTCTCTGCACTTTAAACCAATTCTTTTGCCGTTGTTAGAAAGGTTTTGTATGATCTGAGAGCCAGCAGAGGTCTACTCTGCCCTGAGGAGAGGGTTCCACTCACACGTTTTATTTCACATTTTTCCTTTTATTTTCAACTTCCCTCAATTTTCTCCATATGTCTAACAGCCGCAACTGCCGCTGGAGGGGTATGCGCAGGGTGGAAGGAAAGAAAGGAGGACAAAATGAGTGTTAGAGAGTTGGAGAACGCAAGGCCTGTCTGAGCCAAATATGACCCATCAACACCTCTGTCATCTGGATCTGCGGAAAACTGAAGACTGCATGAAATGTAATTTATATATTTGATAATCTGAAACTCATTGGATTTAATGCTGAGATAAATGATTAATCCAAACCAGGGTTTAAAAGAAATTACACATTTGTTTAAGACAGACGCCTACATTGGAACTGAATTACATTATTGCAGTTTGCAAAAAATAGAGAGTTTGTATTTATGATAGCATTTACAATACTTTCAGCATTCTAACAGAAAGGAAATAAATAAAAGTACAGATATCTTGCAGCGAAAATGACTCCATTTGGAGCTACAAGTCACCAGTTCCAATACAACTTAAGTAAAAGTATCTGATTTTAACAGTACTCAAGTATTTTACTCGTACTGAATATAGGCTCAAAGATGCACTAGTCCTCAACATCTAAGAGACATGCCAGTGAAAAACAAGAAACTGCTGATATGCAAGGAGAACAATCACGTTTATTTTCTAAAATCTAAATACCTGTAAAACTGAACACTTAAAGGGTTAGTTCACCCAAAAATGAAAATTCTGTCATTAATTACTCACCCTCATGTCGTTCGACACCCGTAAGACCTCCGTTCATATTCGGAACACAAATGAAGATATTTTTGTTGAAAGCTGATGGCTGAGAAAGGCTTCAGATAGGCCTCCATTGGCATTCAGTACATTTACACTCCCAAGACGCATAAAAGGCACTTAAAACGTCGTTACAAAGTCCATCTCACCACAGTGGCTCTACAATAATTTTACGATGCGACGACAATAGTTTTTGTGCGCAAAAAAAAAATCTAAATAACACCTTTATCCAACTTGTTCTTGTCTTCCGTGTGTGCCTCCACGACGCATGCGCGAGAATATGACGTAGCGCCGGGGTTCGGGAATCCATGAAATGCACACTCCCATTTTGAGAACTACGCCGAGACCTAAAGCATGATCAATGTAGAATTCAACAGCTTAGACACGCGCGTCTTCCTCTGCTTGTAAACAAATTGCTTCTGGGTCATGTGTCCGAACGCCGGATCTGCGTCATATTCTCGCGCATGCGTCGTGGAGGCACACACGGAAGACAAGAACAAGTTGGATAAAGGTGTTATTTTGATTTTTTTTGCGCACAAAAGCTATTGTCGTCGCATCGTAAAATTATTGTAGAGTCACTGTGGTGAGATGGACTTTGTAACAACGTTTTAAGTGCCTTTTATGGATCTTGGGAGTGTAAATGTACTGAATGCCAATGGATGCCTATCTGAAGCCTTTCTCAGCCATCAGCTTTCAACAAAAATATCTTCATTTGTGTTCCGAATATGAACGGAGGACTTACGGGTGTCGAACGACATGAGGGTGAGTAATTAATGACAGAATTTTCATTTTTGGGTGAACTAAACCTTTAAATATTGCAATAAATCAAGGTCGACACAACAGCCTCTTAAACGTCTACAAACACTCTAGGTCTCTTCAATATAACAAAAAATGTAAACTTAAATAGTGAAAGTCTACTTGCATTGGACGTGGTTTCAGCCTCATGTCCTCATCTCATATATGAAACATCTGCGATTCAATAACTACCTGTTAATGCACTCACATTCACGTAAAGTAGTCTTGTAGACAAGTTTGGGTAAGGCAAAACGCATAAGATAAAGTACATTCAATGCCCTGTGGATGGCGATATCGCTTCTTTTGTAGCAGAAATAAACTGCTGCAGAAAAAGTTAGGTGCCATTGCATTAACAAAACCACTTGAAGACAGGGCTCTCAAGTGTCATGCATTGAGCGTGACAGTCACTCATTTCGGTCTTTAGTCACACACTCCCGCCACACATTGTATTTCTCACACAGAAAAACTATTTATCATATATTTAATATGCCGCAGCGGCCAAAATGTATCTGGCCACGCCGCCTTCTCTATGGAACCGGGCAGGAATAAAGCGTGTCTCCCCTGGAGTTCTTAGTCGAGCCAGCCACTTATCAGCCAATCAAAAAAAAAAGAAAGAGGCTACACAATAGCCAATCAGAAAACAGCATTATTGTATTTGGGTAAGATTTAACGCAACGCATATCCTCGTTCTCCCACAGAGAAACCACAGGAGCTCCGAGCATCACTTTGAGCACAGAGTAAAGCTTGGAACATACTCTGCAAGAACAAAGAAATTTGTTCGTTTCTCGAGGTGGTAAGAACAAAGTTCGTTCTGGCCAGGGCATTCCATACTTCACGAGAAAAGCAGGTGCCGAACATCTCCGTTTCTCCGCATTAACCCCGCTCACTTTCAAATTCTGACCAATCACACAATAGTTCTCGGACACCCACAAGAAAAAAGTTCTGCTCAGACGATGTGTTGAGAACGAGCTGCGAGAACTCCCAAACCAGGGCTCAGAAAACAAAATGACGTCATTTTGTTCTCGCAGCCCTGGGAGCGAGAACTTTTTTCTCGGTTCTTGCGGAGTATGTTGCGGCCTTCAGTCATGATCTCCTGTTTTAATGTTACAACTTGTTTGACACAAACAATGACAACTTGACTGCTGTTAGAGAATGTTTCCCAGATAATCAGCGTCAGTTTTTCATGAGTGTCTTTAACTTAGCCAACAGTTTTACAGCCTGTTCACTGACAACACCTGCTCAGAATAAAAGTAGTCTAGGCCTAGTTATTTTTTCGTTATCACATGATGACTGACATTTTGTCATATTAAACATCTCTCTCTCCAAATAGGCTTAATAATTTTATTAGCACTAAATAAATTAAAGTGTATTGCATCCTCTCTCTCTCTCTCTCTCTCTCACTCACACACACACTCACACACTCACACACACATGAATAAATGGAAATTTAAGTCTGGTCTTGTTTTAAAGAAGACACGAAGTGAAAGCAATTCAAAGATTTGAAGATAGTTGTTGAAGTTGATATCACAAAAATTGAAGTTCCCATGAGATTTTGTTTAGGCGCTATACCAAAAATAGCCACCGGGTGTTATCCACATTTCATTGGTAGTTTTTTTTATGCATTTTCCTGTAAATTTCTGTCCAAATATCACTTCCATAACAAAACAGTCACCAAATACCAGTCACCAGACCTTTCGGATGATATGTGTTTTGTCAAGATTAGAAAAGACTTTGATTATAAAGTGGTTAAAATACATTTTGTAATATGAAATATGACACCGCCCACTAGGGGGAGGAGCCTGCTAGAAGAATTTAGAGTACTGTTTCCATGGTAACACAATGTCCGATTTCAAAACGGTTTTCACAGGATGAATTTTGAGTTTGTAAGCTTTCGAATGATACCTAACTTATGATAATTACTCAAATATATGATACGAAAAAAAGGTGATCAATAAAAGAGCGCCAGGCGTCCCGCCAATTGTGCTTAGTGATCCTTACCAAACACAACAACACCCCCATTGTTGTGTTTGGGTGGGGGGTTGGAGATGTCACTCTTGCCTGTCTTCAAAACTTGAGAGCCCTGTGAAGACAAGCCTTCAACCTTAGCTGAAAAAGCATAACGGCTGCTAGTGCTGCGGTACGCAGGGAAGGAGACAAGAGGCTGTATTTTTTTAATGAATGTCAATGGAGGAGAGTCTTCACTACGCTGATAAACCGCTTTTGTGAGGATATAGCTTATCATTTAATGAATCGACAGCCCATCAGCTAATCTTAAACATGTTTGCTCTCAAACATTAATTTGGAATTATCTATTTTTAGAGTTATGACAGGTATGTTTCAGTTTTACAGCACAATTTATTTCTATGGTATCCGCAAACAGTGATTGACTGTCGCACAACTCAATGAAATTCAATGACGTCAAGGCTGTAATGTGATTGATTATCAAGGCACATCATGTGATCCAAGTTAGCCGTTACGCTTTCACCAATAGTAGAGACACAGACATCTCCCTATAATAAGACCATCTCTAGCATTACTCATCACAAATGTACTGGAGAAAAGAATACATATACTTATTAAAAAAATGTGTCAAGTAGAGAGTAAAAATTGTTAACATCTTTGATACTCAGTAAAACGACATAGCCAAAACGATACTTAAGTACAATAACTAATTGTCAAATACTTACTCCACTGTCAATTCTTACTTAGGATTGGTTCCATTTTTTTTTTTTTTTTATGTTTAGAATAGAATAATGTTCGGTTGCTTTTTGATAATGCGTTTTGAACGATTCTCACATGTGCATTCGACCAAAATACTCTGACAGTGTTTCCTACAATACTTATTCAGTGGCACTGCAACACCGCTACTGAAACTACAGTGTGAAACCGATGAGTGAACTGATTCCGGCACAAATGACTCTCATGAATCAGTTCCTATAACTGAAATGTGCTCATCATGACACACTTTTTCCTTACTTTTTTCCATTTCCTCACTTTCTTCTTAAAAATATTACAAAATAATTGTTAATAGTACCATTGTACCATTGGTAAATTCTTTATGGTTTTCAAACATTAAAGGGATAGAAACACAAATACTAATGGTTCACCCAAAATAAAAAAACTAATTTTCATGTCAGGATTTACTCAACCTCATATCGTTTAAAACCAGCATGACTTTGTCTGGAAAGCAAGGAATACAATTTGAGATCTATGATGGAGGGTAAGATTTCAAATCTTCTCAAAGTTCTGTCAAGAAACTCTAGATGGCCGATAGGTCATTTAGATAGCTCAATCTACTTGCAATCACATCATTCTCAAAAGGGCACAGCTGATTGGTTCCTGCTGTATCACTAGCCAATGAGCCAATTTAGTAGTGCAGTGTGCTTTCATACACCCTCCACCCTCCCCAGCTCCACCTGTATAGATCTGCTATGGGTAATTCATGTATGCAATATTTTTTTGCAGCATGTCATGTAAGTATGGGCAGTAGCAAGTCCCGTACTTGCTCTGCAACAGCAATAACCAAAAGCAGCAGCGTAGCCGATCTATTCCGCCAAGAACAAACATATCGGCATTGTCGTATCCATTCCATGCTAAACACTCTGAGAGTTGTCATGACAGAACTTAAATTTTGATATTTTCCTCACACAAAGCAAGAATGGCCTCAGAAATCTTCAAATATAGTTTTTGGACATTGTTTATGGTACAACTTTTGTTCTTTTTGGAGCTTTACAACCCCTGTTCACTGTCAATCTTGTTTTGCATGGACAAGAGCAAATAGGACATTCTCTCCATTCGCCTTCCACAAAAGAAAGTAAGTCATACAGTTTTGGAATGACATTAATGTTAACAATTGCTTTCAACCGACTTTCTCCTTTTCAGCTTTTATTTCCCCGTAGCCTCCCTCCACTGTGTACTTTCCTCCATTTGGTCTGCCGTTCCCACACTCTGTATAGTGAAGCTGTCAGTAAGTCCCCCTCTCATAAACTTGTTGGGTATAGGGTGAGTATGTGTGGATTTTGTGTGTTCAGTGGACCGTAGCAAACCCTGCACCAGCCATGCTTAATCATCAGGGTGTGCCCTACATTTCTCCCAGCCTCCCTCGCTCGAGCGCTCTCTCTCCCTCTCCAGGTGTTTTAATGGGATTTGATTTTATATCTGTAGCAGCGGTAGAGCCATATAACGGGACCCGTTCTGTATCCATGGCAATCACACGCACACACTGAAGCCATATGTAAAGTTGAAAGGGTGTGCGAGCGTGCACGTGTGTGTGCACGTATGTGCATGTGCCCCGCTGTTCTCCGTCCCCGTGAAGACAGTGAGGCCCTCTTCTGGCGGCGCGTCAAAGCCTGCTATCACCACGGGAGCCTTGGGTATGTTTACAAGGAAGTGAGTGTAAGCTCTAAAAACATCCAACAGAATCAGATCAGAGCCGGAGTGCGAGTATGTGTGTGTGTGTGTTTGTGAACACTGAGCTTGACTTTACCTCCCTCTGATTTCCCTGGTATAATATATCAAAGCTTCCCTTTATGTGTGTGTCTGTATGTTCGTCTTTCTCTTCAGATCGCCATTCGCTCTTACACACCTGCCACCGTACTCACCAAACATAACCACACAAACTCAGACCCTCATCATAGTGGGTGCACAAATCCACACATGCACACAATTTCAGATATCGGCACACTTGACCAACTCTGATGGAAATGAAAATGAAATCACTTTAATATCTTAATTGTTCCTTCTAGGAGAGCTAAACAGAAAGTAAATTGAGACTTATGTTTACTTGAGTCTCTAATTTTTCTTTTAAAAAAGACTCATCATTACAAACTGTGCTCAGATTTGCCAAAGTCTACTAAAAGATCTACTCTGAACCCTCTATAAATATTTCTCATCCAATTCTTCCAAAACCAAATGATCTGAGTGGCTATTCACATTCATTTTTATAGCTCTATAATCTTACTGCAGTTTGAGGCTGTATGATTAATTGGAATCAAACATAATGATAATTTTGAACTTAATATGCTGCTTGTTTCAGAGTAAGAGTTTGATAGTTTAACATTTGGGAAAAAAATTAAGACAGCTTTATATTAGGTGGCCTTAACTACTATGTACTAACATTTAAATTAATCATTTGATACAATGTACTTATTGTGTACATACATGTTTTTACATTGTACTAACATTTAAAAAAAATACCTGCATGCAATTACAAATTTAACTACAGAAATTAATTACAGATGCAATGTTGACACTTCCCTTGCACCTAACCCTACCCTTAAACCTACCCATACCACCACACCTATCCCTAACTTTACCCGTATCCCACCTCAATATCAGCAAAAGTGTTTTGCAATACAATATAAACACAATAAGCACATTGTACTTATTTGTTTTTATCCAAGTACATAGTAGTTAAAGCCACCTAATATAAAGTGAGACCAATATATTTTTTTGCATTTAAAAACGCAACTACAATGAGACAAATTGCAGTTTGATTGTTTTTCCTCAACTCCTGCAGCCCTACTGGAAGTAAACATTTGTCTCATTTGTGTCTATTTTATTTCTCCAAAGGAATTATGAGAAACATCTTAGACGATGTTGAAACTTTGATAAAACATAACTAATAATTCCATCATGACTCCTTAGCTATGAAAGAAAAACTACTTCTGCGACATTGTGATTATCAATGTCTTTCGTCAAAAAGATTGTCAATATATATAGCCTATTTATATGCATTCTCCTGTAAAATATTTTTCAAGAGTCTGTGTGTGTCCAAGCATTGAGACCTCCAGTACACCAGCACCAAATGGTGTGGATAGCTGAGGTCATAGGTCATCCAGGAGGACCTAAAGGCCACAAAGAAACAAATGGCAGCTCTAGTGGCAGAGTAAGAATTTGCTTGTAATGAGACCTTCCTCCTCAGATGCTGGATGCTTGTTAAATCAGATGTCTGAAGTTTTTCAGCATGGTTTCTTTGAAGTATTTGAAGCATCTTTTGCTGAAGGGAGAAAACTGTAATGTGCAATAAATGTCAAAAACTTAATGCAACAAACTCACAGTGGACATACAAGATATGTGCACCCACAATTCAATCTTCAAACATCTCAGAATAACATTGATTGAAACGAAGTCATTGATATTAATACAAGTCAATTGTTTGAATATGTGCTGTGTATAAACTAACATTATGCACAAAATACAAAATACAAATTCTAATTATTACCATTATATCACCATTACAATTATATAGCATGGATGTTACAAAAAACACCAGCATTTGATTAATTCTATATTTTATTGTAGCCACATTTAATTAAGTTTCATTAAGATAGGCTTCTAACATTTCAAAGATGTTTGAGGACATTTAACAGCGCTGTGTGCCGAACAAAAGAGCAAAAGCCAAAAATTATCTCTGCTCTCCTTATTTATGTTTTCCTGTCTGATCCTGCATTCAATTACCACTAACTGTCTTTCAGTTGTCCATAAAAATATTATTTCTGCTGTGTGCGGATTCTCGCCGGATATGTGTGTGTAAAAGCTCATTGATGTGCGTGTTTGAGTAGTGTTCATTCTGAAGAGGTGTTGTGTGGTCAAAATCGAGAATGACAGGACAAGAGGAAACAGGGGGCGAGTCAACTTCCTACACAGAATGACAGAACCAATCACTATCTCAGACCACACACACATGCAAATTCATCAGTTCACAGAATCCCAATAGAGATGGGAATTTCTTTATGAAAAAGAGAAAAACACGAATAACTTAAGTGTTTATAAATAAAACCCGTTGTAAATTAGTCAGCAACAAAAAATGTCTCCAATTTTTCACTCTACCGTTCTCCATCATTTATTAAATACAGTTGGAGACTCAATGTCCTCATTTCTTTCAGTTGACCAGTCTCACCGAGAGAAGCTGAAGGAAACAGATGATTTGAAGCTCAATGTTGAAAACTTGAGTGAGGTGGACCGTAACGAAAAACAGATGCTTGAGTCGCTCTTGTTCCTCCCCGTTTCTCTTTCTTTCTTAATCCACTCCCTGTCTCTGGCTGCACTACAGATTCAAATTTATTTTCATCTCAGACCGTCTTATTTAACAATCATTTAGATCAAAATATAATGTCTGGATGTGCTTCAGACCTCAGAATTAAATGAAAAAGGATAATGACAGCCATGGACTACATATTGAAGCCAATGACTTTCTATATTAGTACTGTTAGTGGTTTCTGGATGTTATTTGAGGGGGGGGTCACACTATACATATTTTATTGCATGTTGGATGACATATTTATTATTTAATTGATCATTGTTTTACCGGTTTTGTTAAAAAAGCGTTTGTATTAGTCTTCAAACGTTCGCTTTGTAAACAATGGGGTGGTACTTCCGCCCATGTTCGGCGTGACCTTTTCAACATACGTTACGTAATGCCTGGCTCGTTGCAGACCAGCACAATACGATCAATTGTGGTTAAAAAGTATATATGTTACATTTTTTTTAGAAAATGACAGATCGTTTCGCTAGATAAGACCCTATTCCTCAGCTGGGATTGCGCAGTACCATTTGAAGCCCTTCGAAGCCCTTTGAAATTGCATTGATGTGGACATTCAACATTTTGGTTGCAATTGAAGTCCATTGTGTGGAGAAAAATCCTGAAATGTTTTCCTTAATTTCTTTTCCACTGAAGAAAGAAAGACATGGACATCTTGGATGGCATTGGAGTGAGTAAATTATCAGGAAATTTTCATTTTGAGATGACCTAATCCTTTAAGGGATGTAGAATATGGTCATGCAGAATAGGGCATTCATATGTGCTTAATAAGTAGCTACTAATAAATAGCCAATATCCTAGTAATATGCATGCTAATAAGCTAATAAACTAGTTAATAGTGAGAATTGGACCAAAACTAAAGTGTTACCAACATTTCTCTTGTATTAAGGATGTTTTTACTTGAAGATGATTAAGAATTTTTCTCTCTCTAGAGTATACTTTGTCGACATTTTCGGTAGTCTCAGACAAGGCAGCATGCAAAAACCTGGTGTGCATTTCCTGCGATTCAAACAAAATATACAGGGCAGGCACAGCTGGTCCAACTAAGCTCGGACAAATCTGCCAAACGGTTATCAAATTAAACCAAATTAGTGAGATAACAGCTCCCCACAATACACATACACTTTCGAACTGACTTGAGAACCCTGCAAAGGCTCTTCAAATAAACCTGTGACAAATCAAAACACACACGTCCGTCTGAGGGGGATGTGTGCTGTCAGCGAGGAGTCATGGGGAATATTGCATTAAAAGAACAGAAGAGGAAAGTGAAAATTGACACATTATTGTTGTGGGAGAGGGTGGAAACGCGAGGAAAAAGAGAGCGAGAGAGAGCGCAAGGAGGAGACGGACCCCAGGTCTAATCGATTCCATCCCTGCTTGTTAAGATACGCTGCTTTTCTTCTGCTGACACATAAAATAAAGAGAGCTGGTAATGCTATCTCTGAAAAGTCCACTCCACCAAGAAGGCACAGCTGTTAAATGAATTTTCTCTTAATGTAAAGCCAAAGTAAGACATCACTGTAAAAAGAGCGAGAGGGAGGCAGATGATATCATCCATCTTTCACCCCCTCCTCCTCCTCCGATCCCTCGTTCGGCTAATTTAATTGTCAAGGTGAAAACGGGAAGTTCTGTCGTTTCGCTTCATAAACTTCGACCAGTCATCGGCTAGTGTGTATTAGCAGAGGCTTATCTCCGGCTTGTTGCGTATGATGATGAATGCGTGTCTCCCTGAGGTCCTGTAGAGAATATGTGCGAGCGAGAGAGCGTGTGTGTTTTTTGTGTATGACGGATGGTGTAACGAGTGTTTATGGTGCATGTCGTGTGGTCTTCAGTATTAGGAAAAGAGTTTGCAGGAGGTAGGGTCTTCTCCAGGGGGCGATCACGGCAAACCGTGCCTGTTCCGGCCACAGACACTCATGTAGGAAGGTTCACTGGAAAACCAGAGGAGTCTAGAATATGACTTCACTGTTTTAGAAGAGAGACGAATCATTTCAAAGTAACACACAAGTAATTAGAAACAACCGAGGGCCAGAGCAAATGACGCCAAAGGCACGAGTGTGTAGGTAAGTAATTCATTCTCACAGTGTTTTACGAAGGCAAGGTCCAATTAGAGCATTGTAAAGATGTGAGGTCTTTAACGTGCCGACCGCAGGTGTATTTGCACATAGTGAAAATGTTAAGATAAAACACACAGGGTTTCTGCACTCACTTTGCAAGGAGGAAACACATGGAGTGTGTCAGTGGGATCAGTAAGGTGCACGGTTTCGAGCTTTATGGTAGTCTGAATTGACCAGAGGCATATGCTTCATTAAGTGTTGCAACAATGCTAGAAAAATATATTCTGGGTTCAGAATAAATTAAGATCATTTGTTTCTGCATTTTGTCCTTCCATTCCTTTAAAAAAAATGACAGTGAGATACTTACAATGGAAATGAATACCACCAATCTGTAAATATAAATACACTCATGGTTTACATTAGTGTGAAAAAAGAACTAAAAACTAACCTTCTCTGTGTAATATCACTTTATATACAATTTTACAACTCAAATGATACTAATCAATATAGGTGCTTTTATAAAATTATAAGCATGACTTTTCTGCTTTTAAATCCTCTAAAATTGACTTCAATTGTTAGTGCCTCAGCGTAAACTTCAGTTTTTGAAAGACACAAAGAAACAAAGTAAATCTTCACTCTGGGCGACTAAATAATATATATTATTAGCTATTGGCTAATAAATGCTTAGATTTTACTCGCCAGTGTGTGTCTTAGAGGCTAAGAATAAGTTTAGCCTAGATATATTTTCACTCGCTGAACACTCTGAGAAACAGTTTCGCTCACCGTCAAGTGATCGGTCTATTTCAGTTCAGCTCAACGGATGTGCAGCGTCCCTGTATTTGACGTACCGTAAACTCTAGTGTGAAGGTGCACAACTCGCACATATACACACGCAAGGAGAAAGACACAGAGAGAGAGGGAGAGTCTTACATACCACGCAGAATCGACGCACTACATGTAATCCACATTCTTTGTTGTATTTTCCTGTCAAAACAACAGAGTTCATTTGGAATTATTGAGCTTTTAAGAACAAGCAGAAGATATGCTGGTTCCTCCGGTAGTGGGCGGAACGAATGTGCAAACGGCAATCTCATTGGCTGGTGCTCATCTATTACCGTCCCTGTTTTGATTTCAGCAAATCAGTTCGAGCAAATGCATACAACGTGATTAATATCCATGAACACAGCAGCTCATCAATACCTAATGCGTTGTATATTGTTATTAGTAGTAGAATTAGTATCTTATTAATAATTAACTATTATCTATTAATATTGGATGCGGTTAATTGCGATTAATTGATTTGACAGCACTAATATAAATAAAATAGTATATCCGTCTGGAGAGTAAACAAAAACAATTGACTAGCCAATGGCGATTGTGTTGCAAAGGTGTGCATAGAGGGTTGCAAAGAAAGAAAGAAAGAATTGACCCAGCTTTATAGATAAGCAAACCATTTTCTAGGCTATATGATGACTTCCCCAAAAAGTGCAAACCCTGAGGCTCTCTTTGGCACCAATAAAACATTAAATCGACGCCTGACACATCAACACTGACTCAACCAATGGTGTGAGTTTGGAGGTGGGACTACCTATTAACTTGACCAATGGCAAAAAGGGTGTGTTCAAGGAAACCGGTTTGAAACTACTCTTTCCAGTTCAAGTTGCTGATGCTAGTGGCACAGAAATGAACATTTAAAAAGTATATAAAGTCACATCAATAAACTCCTTTACAGTCTACAACACAAGTTTATCCCTCCATTTGGTCTATTTCTTCTTAAAACCGAGATCAAGAGAATCGTGTTTGTACCTTTCATCTACGTTTGTTCCTTTACTGTCAATAATGAGCTCCTAAACCACTCGGCCTGCGGTGAAAACAAAACAAAGAGCCATGGTTTCCGCTCTTTTGTCTTTTTATGCTCGCATTTTCCGACTGCATTCGGTGACCGTGTTTTTTCCCCCTCTCACTCTCTCTTCCCTCTTATTGTTGCTGTAAATCCGAAGGGCCCTTTTGCAGTTTTACTGGAACAGAGAGTCATTAAATGGTTGATTTCAGATGGCAGAGTGTGAATGTTTTAAATTAACTTTATTGATCTGCTAGTCCGCCAGTCAGCCAAGGAAAAATTGACACCCGCTTGGCGCATGGGCAGTAGATTTGCACCTCGGCCGTTTAAAACGCCTGCTTAGCGAGGCTGGCCGTGCTCCACGCACTCGCCCTCGGTGTGGTTTGGTGAATACAACCACACTGATCTTTAAGGACATTTGAGGACCTGAGAGATTGGCATAAAATAAAAAGTGAATTGTATAGATGCTGTTCCTTTGGGAGAAGTTATTTTTCTGAGTTCAAAATGGATGTCTTGATAGCACCAAATGTATGGGGATATCAAACTAGATATTATTGGCTTTAGAGTTGTCTTTGCATATATAGAAGAAAGTAGCCTAAATTTACACAGTTCTAAAACAGCTTGGAAACTTACAATAACCCTCATATGATATTTTTTTCACAATAGTATTTCCAATAATCTCTTGCGTTCTCTCAGTGTTTTTCTGGTCCTGGGCCCAACTGCTTTTAATTCTGCCCCGGCATCTAACTGCCAATCATTCTTTTGAGGGGCGGCTTCAGTTGGGGTCAGCTGACACTTAAGGGTTCAAAGACCAGAGGGAGGAGAACTCATTTTGATGGGTAGACTACTAGGTGTGCATTGGGGGAGAAGGCATTTCTGTCAACACCCGATTGGTCTACTCACAGGAGAATATTCTTACCACACACACACACACTTATTCAGAGCCAGTTCAATTTTTTTAAATACCGTAATGATGTTCAGTTCCATTAACGGTTCTCATACATACATTTTTCTGCTACTGCTAATTGAATACAGCACTAAAAATATGTGACAGTTTCCTGCACTATTTATTGAGCGGCACAGGCACCACAAAATCAATACACAAACTTACAGCATGAAACAGAAAGCATGGTCAGTGTAGTCTGATTAGAGAACAAATGTTTTTTTTATGAGACGGTTCTTTTTAGCGAATCAAAAGCATTGTAACCATTGTAGTCCCGACTCCTGAATCAAACACACATAACTAATCAGTGATGTTATTGACTGGTTGTTTATATGGCACTGTTGAGTTTTATTTTGTTTCATATTGATGTTTAATACATATTATTTTGTATTATTTTAATATATATTTTTCTTATATTTAATCTTTAAAGTTGCAATGAAATGGTAGTGAAAAGATTCTTTCTTACGTATTGTGATGTACATTTGAGTGAAAAAAAATATAGGGTGGAACTTGGTTTTATCCATCAAATCTGAATGTGAGCTTGCAGTCAATTGTAAGAAAGGGGCAGGGTTTAAGTGGAGTAAATGACTGAAGTAGTAAAACAGAAGTCTGTTGTTTCACCAAAAGATAGAGTAATGACAATGACAATTTGATTAAGAAAAAATACATGCAAGGATGAATTTTTGACTAATAACATGCACTTAGAAAATAGATTTTAGAAAATAGAACTTACTAAACAAAAGTACTAAAATAACCATTAAACAAAAGAATTAAGGACCTGGAAGCATTAAAAGTAACCTGAATCCTTAAATTATCTGCGATTCACTATACTCTCTCCTTGATATTCAAAGACACTACTGTACACGTAAACAGATATATTTTAGCAGCATTCTTAGGTACACTTTTATCCAAAAGCCAACTCAAACATCTCCGCCAACCCCTGTCCAAAATACGCCACTCATTCACTGCAACCTCACCAGTCACAAAGTACAAACACACACACCCACACACACACAAGGCCATTTTCCTGTCTACTCGGTCTCCTGTGTGTCCTGGATGTGAATAGGTACTTCATTAATTTCATCTGTTCAAAGCTGAAGCCCAGAGAGCTGACTCCATCATTACACCAATAACTCCACACATTAATCTCCCTCCTAGACTGCCACAACTTACCCAAACACACACACTCCCATTCCTCTCTCCTCAATCTGTGGGCAGAAATATCACGACTCATCCTCTAAGTTTCGCCCAGATCCATTACAACATACCGGGGCCTGTTTAAATGAGACCCCAGTAGAGGCTCATTTCTACTGCAGGGGCGCCATCTTGGCTTGGGGAGTCTGGGCTAAAGCCTCACCGTGTCCCAGAGCAGATATGTGTTGGCTCGACTCGACTGTGGCAGTTTCCTGTAGCTCACGGAGGTCTGGGTTTTAGAACAGGCATGCGCTGCCCTGTAGAGCCAATTGCTCAGTCAGGCTAAACCCAAAGCGTTTAAATGAGAGCGAGATGAGAGGAGCTGGACATTTTTGGCCGAGGCAAGGTCAGGATATGCGGTTGAAAAATGAACATTAGCTTGTGAATGAGCACTCAGGGCAGCAATGATCATTTAACATGTATGTTTATAGGGTTTGGAAATACTGCAAGTGTTACTCTTAGAAAATGCCACCTAAAACTCTTACTTTAAATGGCAAGTTACACAATCTCAAAAAGGTAAATAAAAAAAGATGAATATAAAAATATATGGTAATATTAATCACTACTACTACTACTAATAATAATAATAATAATAATAATAATAATAATAAATGTTAAAAAAGAAAGAAAATTGAAACCTGCTAAATAACAGAAAACAAACAAAAAAATTATGTTTATAAATAATGATAATAAATCAATATATGTTAATAAATGTTTTGAATTTACAAACAAGTTAAGAAAAAATATATATATATATATTAAAATATAATAATACATATTAAAAAAATAATAAAAGTGAAAAAATTAAACCTGCCAAATAATGCTGAAAAAGAATTATCAAAAAAATAAGCCTAAGAACAATGTGATTATTTCGCCATAATGACCAGCTGATCGCTCATTGTTCTTTTTATTACTTGGTTACTTGCCACATAATAAATAAATGAACATTAAATATATCTTTAAGTTGAAATTATTTCATTATGTGACAACAAAGGGAGCATGGAGTGATGCAAGAGACATGAAACTAGCACAAAGCCAGAAATCGTTTGTCATTATACAAAAACATTTGAACACAGAACGCAATGAATGACCAATCCAGAATCAAGTATTCAAGTAATCAAAAAAAAAGTGTGGGTAATAAATCAATATGACTCTTACTGGACCTTTTGCTAGAGAGTGAAAGTACTAAACTCTCCTTAGTTGATAAAATAAATTCTGTCATTAAAAATGGCGCAGTCCTAAAGAGAAGTCCAGAAGACCATTCCTCTCAGCCCAGATGGGTTCACATGTGTATTTTCCTCTCTAACATTTTATTTTTATATTTAATAATCACATAAAAAAAGCTTAGTGTGGTGAACCAGTCTTATGAGGTTACGGGGCCGGAGAATCTCAAAACGGCCTCTTTAATTCCATTCCTCACTCAGCGGGTCACGCTCAATTTTTTCCAATAGAATCGAGGCCAGCCAGATCACACGGTTCTCATCTTATCATCCTCCAAGATGGCTGCCAAATAATCACAAGGCCCCTTTAAAATGTTTATTTATTTGTTTGTGCCGTTCTGGAGTTCCGAAGAACAATAATTCCCTCTTGTTATAGATGGGTACTGGAATAATACATACTGTTAAACTATTAATAAATCTCCTACCACAACACACGGGATTCTTTCTGTGGTTGAAATGTTTCAAAAAGAAAGAGGGAGTCCTGCAAAGATTTTCCATTATCAAAAGGATTTACAACTTCAGTCTATCAGCAGAACAGAAGAGAGACAGAGTCAGATGGGGGACATGGTGAAAGAACTATTTAAAGATTGACGGATCATCAAGTCAAAGGGAAAAAAAACGATTACGATCTATAAAATGGTTCCTTTATCCACACAATACTGCATCAAAACACACTCATATATGGGTGCCACAGGCCACAGGGTGGGAGGTGGGGGTGCAGCTGGCTCTCTCTCATTAGCCAAGTGTTTGGATCAGGAGTAGCTCTTGTTACAGCAGTAAACTGCAGCTTTGAACTTTTAATAGAGCTCTGAAATCCAAGCAGCCTTTAAAATACACATTTCTGCATAACAGAAAGAGATTGAAAGAAAGACTGAGAGAACGAGGGCGACAGAGACGGAGAAAGCACAAGGGAGGACTAAACGTCCGCGGGACAGAAAGCTGAGAGCTAACTAAAAGAGATTTCATAGATCTTAAACCACTTGAATACTCAATAGTCAGAAGTCCCAAGAGCACATCATTTCGCATCGGCGGTCCGCCCAGATGTGGCTCGGCAGTGGCCCTCGATAGAGAGCCCTGTGGGTCAGAACCAAAGGTGAGGCCTTAACAAACCAGTTCTAATGAGGCAGAACTGGATAAACAATTGTATTAATCATGATTGACAGCTTGACATGACTGACATGATACTGCAAAAGATACAAAGATATTGTTGCTTTCATTTCACATACTGAGAAGCAAAACTTCAGTACGTACAAAATTATTTTCAAGCTTTAGCATGAATTAGCATGATTGTATGAGAAGTCAACAAGCCTGTTTAGGGGTAAAAACCTTCCAAGTAAACTTTTTTTTAAATGGGGAAGCAGAAAAGCAGGGCAGCCATTTGTAACTTGAATGTGCAAGGCATACGTTGTCATTCGCTTCCAGGTATTTTAGCTGGTGTTTAACACATTATTTGAATTTATTATAATAACCATAAGCACACTGGTTTGTAGCATAAAAAAGTTTTACTGTTTATTGCATTACTAGTTAGTTATAGTGGTTAATGAATTGGAAGTCTTGCACATTCAAAGAAACTAGTTTACTTCCGCGTTCCAAAAAAGGATGGATAATCTGGTGCATAAACCAACAGTATTTTAATAACTTCAACATGTACCCTTGTAACCCTTTGTCACAAAATTAACAATTGTTATGTAGAACAATATAGGACTTTGATCTGAATTTGATATCTTGAGGTAATATGTATATTGTAAGGTTATAATGTATATGAAGACTGTCATTCACATTTCTGAAAATGTAAACAAAAAAGGGGGCAATAATTGAGTGAAAATTGAGATGTATATAAAGCTTGACCAAATGACATGCTCCACTGAACAGTGTGCAAGTTTGTTTATTTGAGCTAATAGGTATTTACAGGCCATAGAGAAAAGTTATAAGCTGAGAAGAATCACTTGATACATTTTCTAGCATATATAGTCTCTAAATATAAGTTAACCGTGTTTTTTTTTTTATAGTTTTCTTTGTTGACGCACATGTTGAAGTAAAACATAATATGTACACCTATGTAAATGCCAAAATCTGCATTTTACAAATTCAGATAAGATACTTTAGCTTCATTTGAAACGGTCCAAACTAGTCAGATTTTAGAGCCTCCCAATGCCACTGACATATCCGAGTTAAACTGGAGCGCCACAGGGCTAACACATGGGAAAAGACACACAAATACATATACATTCATGCCCTCGGGCAGACTCAGCACACCCTCTCCCCTGCTGAAGTCTCTAATCATGTCCAGGAACACGAGAGACAAGTCAAAACGCATTTTCCCAGGGTTCACAGCAAGCGAGACCAACCACTGCCAATCAATGAGAGAGGGGTCAGGTGGCCTGAGGTGTCACATGACATCACAGACAGGTGGACTACGCAGGTGATCTCTGATGAAAATTAAAACATTTGTTGGTGAATTTATGTACCTCGGTAGATTTATAAATGAGGGAAAAGAAACCAGTGTATCAAATATAAGAGCAAAATGAATGCAATGCAGTGCAATAAAATAAAACGCCCTTAAATAGAACACGTTCACTATGGCTGACACTGAGGTCATTCCTTTTAACTCCACGTAGGCCACAGAGAGAGAGGGATAAAGAGTTTATGTTATTTTTCATTTCCTGGGAATTGGCCTTGTTTCCTTGTTTCCACAGCTCGACTGCTGTGCTTCCGTACGCAACTTATCGGATCGCTTATCAGTCCGTTTGAAGCGCTCAGTGTCTCCAAACCCCACGCCTGCACCCACGATCCCAGCTTGAACATTAAATATTCCTTCCTTCAACAGAATGGCGGAGTTCCAGAGTCAAAGCCTACATGGCTAAGCAAATAAAAGAAGCCATTGCATGTATCTTGGCAAAGACACATCATCAGATAAACAGTTTCAAAAAGCCAACATGGAACTATGCGCAACCCGATACAATATCAACAAATACGTCCTGCGCATTTTCAGAGTAGGATTAGACAGAGGGCTTCACGGTTTAATACAAACAAACAAACGGGCCTTGAGTGGCCATGCATGAATCGTAGTCTGCCTTTAATTCTCTCTAATATGTATAATAATAAGCAGAATATAAAATATATATATATATATATATATATATATATATGGTACGTATAATTATGTGTGTGTGTGTGTGTGTCACATTAAAATATATATTTTTTTAATTATGTGCATAAAAATACATAAAAACATTTATGAAATATCTTTTGAATTTGTGTATTGGGATGACATTTTTACATTTTGAATTGGGTAAACTATTAAAGGTAGGAGTAGGCAAGCTGTTAGGTCAACTGTCTGTTTTAGAAATAAATCAGTAAATAAATAGTTTAGTTATAAAACAAACAATATTTGTAGGCAACAGTCTACAATGTCCATAAGTTTAGTATAAAAAAAATCTATACATTATAAATATATAGGCCTATATTTATACACGCACAAATGCATGCACACACACACACTTATTAAATGCACATCAAAATAACTTATACTATATATATATAAATGTTATGGTTTATTTAATCTTTTAAAAAAATCATAATGAAATCAGCTGTTTTACTGCTATTAATCACTGGTGTTTTCAATATTAGTATTACTAAAATGTCTAATAAAATATGAAAAAATATTTCTTACATCAAACAGGTCAGTCTAAAAAATGAATTGACTTTTTATGGTTGAATATTAATAAATAATAATAATTCCCTATTATTATTATTATTATTATTATGCATACATTTTCCTATGGTGATCATAAATACAATTCGATTAAAAACTAAATTTCAAATCATATAATGCTATGCAATTAACAAATTTTATTTTATGTTTAATGTAACAAAATTAGGTCTATCTGCTCTCAAACGATCTGTGCAAACGGTGTCAGTCTATGTATAGTCAAGCCAGTTTGTTGATCTGTGCTTCCCTCTGCTGGTCAGTTCTCAAGAAATAACTTGATTTCAAAAACTATTAGAGTAAAATTAAACATATTTTAAACTATTCGAACGATTCTAAATATTTGGAAATATAAAGATTGAAATAATTTGGCGCCAACACAAAAACTCGGGACATTATAAAACGTATAAAAAAATGCCTATAACTACATTTCCCAACATGCACTGAACAAGTTGCCATAGCGCCACGTTGGTTTACCAACAAATATGGCGCACAGCCCGTCTCGTGTCTTTGCAGCAGTTTCAGCGACTGCTGGTGATGTTTACCGAGACGAAAACGAATCGGTGTTCAGTCGGGGCCGCAAGCAAACATCTTTACACATTCAAAGCAACGCAAGAGTGGTTCAGGTCACGGGCTGCGCGGAGTTGTCGTGTCCTCCGGACCGCGCGACCGTTACCATCAGCGTCAAAAACAGTAAAGAAAATGTTAACGACGTGACTAACAGCGTTACGCGAAGACTGGAATATATACTACAGACTGCGAGGCAGCATGATGTCAAGGTGATAATTTATTAAAATGTGCATATTTCAAAAAACAAAGAACAAGCTATATAAGTATCTTCTTTCCAAACAGGAAGAAAACGTCACTGTGGCCAAGCATTTACAAAGAGAGGAGGAGCTCTTCCACATGCAAGCCGAGGTAAGATGGAAAGATGTGTCCTATTTTGTCAGGCTATGATATGTTTACTCTTTATTTATCTATTTTGTCTTTGCAGGTGCTTGTTGTGTTTTCAGACTTTGAGAAGATGCAGCATGCACGCTCGGTTTTGATTGAAAAACTAGACAAAAGCGTGTGTGTTGGTGACCCTTACTACAGTCACAGTGCTGAAAGCCTCAATTTGTTAAGGTGAACGAACAATGCTTGGCCAATGTCAGTCTTCATGCAAAGCTCCACTGCAAGCCTGAACATCCATCTGCCATGTACAATGAATTAATATGCCTGTTTGTAATGATTTGAATGCAGACGGCGAGTGTGTTTGGAAGCCGTGGACAACGCTCGGCTAAAAGCCAGCGAGGCGTGTGGCATTCTGGGACAAGCTCTGGGACGTCCGCTGCTTGTACGCGAGGAGGAATCACGAGAGTGGACCAGCGGCCAGCATGAAGTCACTGGCTCTCCTCTAACACTACATCAGAGGACTGGGGTTACATTAGTCTCTGCCTCTTCACGCATGTTTGTGACCTTTGAATTACGACCAAAGGATGGCAACAGGAGGAAATGTTGAAGTTTTTTGTTTAGCAATAATAAAATTACATGTTGATTTTTCAAGAATCTGCTGACTTAACCTGTTAACACATAGTCCTATGAAGTGAGCAGAGCACCAGAACCACCAATATTCACAAAAGGGCCTAAAATAAAGATACCACACTTTCCTACTGATGTTTTAATTAAATTCTCCAATCCAGAGTATATTGAATTGCACTGTGTGCAACTCAAAAGATAATGATAAAAATTGAGTAGTACTCAAACATACTGGTAAGATCATATTTTCATGTTAGAAAACACTCTGAAAGTCTAATAAATGAGTTAAGATGAGCCTGTGTTTGAATAGGGAATACATACTCGTATAATGATGCATGTACGCATCTTGCACACATATTTGATGACTTGTGCTAATTATAGTGCCAAACACAAATGTAATCATAACTTACCGGGATATCCCAAGAAACACGGGACAGAGAAGTCATCCTCCATCCCAGGTAGAGATAGCCCTGGTGGGCCAGTCCAGGAAGATTTGTCTGTAAGGGTAATGTTTAAATGTACAGTTACCTGACAAATATTTTTAAAGTAAACCTGACTCTCCATTTTATTCCACTCCAGCTAGGGATTATACTATATATATATTTTATTTTATTCACTTACGAATATTTTAATTCCATTTCTGTGTAAAGCACTTTGAATTGCCACTGTATGAAATGTGCTATACAAATAAACTTGCCTTGCCGATATTAGCAAGACAAGGCAGACTTCTTTCATGAAATAGGATCTCCCTATGTTGCTTGTTATAGCTGGTAAAATAATGTGGAATATGGTACTCTTTTCTTGATCTGTCTTCATATTCTTGGTGAGGCGACGGTGCTACCCACTGAGTCACTGGGCAGCCACTCATATCCAGCTCTGCCTCCTTTAAAATATGAAGGATAGTGTTTACCACCTGCCCTGGTAATAGATGTCCATTCTTGCATGACCTAAACAGATTCATTTTAGGCTTTGTGAAAATCCATCAGGAGAAAAAGCTAGATATAACACTAGGGTTTGTAGCGATTACTTCTCTAGACGGAAGAGGAAATAAACTAAAGGCAAAGATGACTGCATAGAGAAAAGAACAGACCTAATGATTGTAATAAACAAGGAGAGGAGGAACACAAGAAACATACAACAAACAAACATGAAATATTACAAAATATAAAAAACCTTCTAAGAAAAAGTTAATGGCAATGGCTTCTACACACCCATCATCTCCTGCTATTTTTATTTAATAATTCTATAGTAGCAGGTACAAAAGTATTCCTATATCGTTTAGTTCTCCACCTAGGGGCCACAAACCGACCATCAGAGCAGAGGAGCTGAAACTCATGTAACAGGTGGGAACAATCTCTAATAATAAAACTCGCCTTACACTGCTGCTGGTTGGAGTAAAGACCTGTTAGGTTAAGTTGTGATTCACCTATAATCTTACTGGCCCATTTAACAGTTTGGTTTAAAGAATTTTTGTACAAAGACAAATTAACAAACCACGACACAAGGGAGGGTGACAAGATTGACTAAATAAAAGTCTGATAGAAAAGGGTCATCATGGATTTATCAATGTGAAATCTGGACAGCTTTCTGAAGGCAAAACAGATGCTGATGTCTCTTACATACAGTCTCACAGTTCTTTTCAAAAATCTACAGCATGACTGTCCCAAGGTATTTGTGGCTTTCTACACAATCCGCCTGGTCTTTAATGATCGTAGTGTCGTGATGTGAAGCACGAGTTCTAACATCTATAATCGTGTCCTTTGTTTTAGTTATGTTTAAATCCAAATAAGATTCATCACACCAGGTGACAAACTCCTCAATAATAGGACCATGACCGGACTCATTGTCGCGTAGCAGACTCACAATGACTGTATCATCAGCAAATTTCAATATAGTCCTATTCACATGCTTATATTAGTGTCCAGAATATAAAGTAACGGGAGAGAACACAGCCCTGGGGTAGGGTGGCCAACTGGCCATACGTCCAGATTTTGCCAGACAGTCCGGATTTTAAGCCCCCTGTCCGGCACAGCCTCAAGCCGGACACTAATTTGTCCTCCTTTTTGGAGTTACGCTGAATCGGCCTAAAAAAACCCTGCTATTGAATCTTTATTGGGACGCAGCAGCATAGCATCTAATGCCGTAAGATCTCTGGTCAAACAAATGATTGGCTGAAAGCGGTGTCAAATAAATATCTGATACAGCCTATCATTGGTTAAAAGCGTAAACAAGCCTCTACGGCCACGTGCTGGCTACGTCATATCATAACGTTAACATGCCGAAACGTCAGACCTCGTTTAATCCGGAATGGACAAAAGAGCACGAATTTATATCAAAAAGCATTAGAGAAGCTTTTCATGGATTTTGCACACTGTGTCGCTGTGAAATGTTAGGTTTTCTGGCACTGTGCCAGATTATTTGTTTATTTATGTATTTCTTTTATTTCCAGAAATGTTATGTTTTCAGGCACTGTGCACTTTGCAAGACAGGTTCCTGTCAGTGGTCAGTTTTTTTAAACATACATCACAATATCTTGAATAAATACAAATGCTGTGAACAAACACTTTTTTGCCTCTTCTGTTACACATAGGTCTACATCAAGATATATATCGTAGATCAAATTTGTCTGGCAATGAATAGAGTAGGCTATTTCAGAATCACTGTATCATGATACCATCGATATGTTGGACAAAATTGTATTGTAGTTGCGAGTACACCAGAGTCCTATGCAATTATTCTTGCCTCGCTAAATGCTGCAAAGTGTCCTCCTTTTTGGTGTTATGGAAATGGCCACCCTACCCTGGGGTGAGCCAGTGGATGAACATAAATCTGATAAAGTGCCACTTGTGTTCTGTTTGTCAAAAAAATCCAATATCCAACCCCCCCAAATTGTTGCTCAGCTTAAAATTCTCTATCAGTCTCATGGTTAAAATGTGAGATAGGATAGATTTAAAAGCTGAGGAAAAGTTAATAAACAACAGTCTAGCATGAGTATTTCTCCCTTCTAAGTGCTTAAACAAAAGATTAAGTAGAGTAATTATAGCGTCCTCAACTCCTCTATGTGCCCTATAGGCAAACTGCAGGTTTACTTTACAATCTCTTCACAAGCTTTTCAAAAGATTTCATTACAAGAGAAGTGAGGGCAACTGGCCTGAGGTCATTTAAAGCCTTGGGAGTCGGACTATTATTTTTAGGATAGGCTTCCACGGGTTATTAAGTTAACTTGATTTGACTGTCTAAAAGAAAAAAGAAAGGCAAGCGGAAAACGGAAAAGCCTGCTGATCAAACAATGTAACAAAAGAGGGTAAATATAAATACATTATTACATAACCCACAGTCAAAAAGCATGAGCACAAATCCATGATATTAATAACGAAGAATCTCAAAACAGCAGACAAGAGGCCTGGGTACTGAAAATGAAAGACTCAAAGACTGAGAAATATAAAGACTAAAATAAGGCATTTAAAAACATAGTATAAGCAGGGTGAATAAATACAAGTGAACTCCTACAAAAAAAAATGTGGATTTGAAAATGTCTGGATTGGAAAGCCTTAATATGAAAAAGATATGCACACTGTTTTTCTCCCTTTATTTAGAAATAATTAAAAGTGGCAACGTTTCGGTCAAAGACCTTTGTCCAGTGCTTAATTTGTAAAGTGGGAGGTCCCGGAGCGCAGAGGGGGGGTGGATCCGGCGACTCAAAACGCAGGTTGGAGGTAACGGAACAACATTTTTTACACTGCCTATAGCAGTGCTTCTCAATCTTTTTTCAATAACGTACCCCCTATCATTTTTTTTCTCAGCCAAGTTATTAAAAATCATTTGAGATAGAAATAAAAGTTATGACTATAGTGATATGCCCAGTCAGAATTATTAGCAATAATAAACAACATTTGCAATAATAAACAATATCACTACCGATAACGAGCATCATATATAAATAAAATATAGGCCTATATTTTAAATATATATATATATATATATATATATATATATATATATATATATATATATATATATATATATATATATATATATATATATATATATATATATATTCGGGTGACATTATTTTTTTTACCACTTTCATTAAATTTTGCTTTGTAGAAAAAGCCTTTCTTTGAAACGAATTTCGTTTTGTATAAATTGTATATTAATTTTAGTAAATGTTGCATTAACTAATTGCTTGTATTTAATAAATAAAAAGCAAATATAACAGACAATATAATAACCGTGAAATGGAGGCACCGGTGCGCCGCGTTCAGTTGCATTGCGCGTGAACTGCAGCGCATCTAATCATAAATAAATTAAACTCAGCATAGGCCTATGCATACATTAGCCATTAAATATATTTGTTGCATTGGATGGTATCCTTTCTACAACAGACCAGGGATTTCTCGCGGCTCGCATCAGAAGAGCATTGCGTCAATAGACCGCAAAACAAACAAGGCCGCCTATGTAGCCTATTCAAGGCAATTTTTATTTTTATTTCAGAACATGCACTGCACGGGTGCGAAATTTAAAAAAATACACTGCATGAATTGTTTTCACAAGCAGTTATTTTTCGGAATATTAAATTAACCAAGAAAAAAAAAGAAGAAAAACACTCCATCCAGATAAACAGCAACAGGCTATTGTGGGACTTAAATAAACACAATTAAATTTCATATAGTAGAATATTATATATATATATATATATATATATATATATATATATATATATATATATATATATATATATATATATATATATATATAAAACTACATTTCATATAAAACTATATAGTAGGCTATTTTAATGATGCACCAATAATCAACACAAACACATCAGGTCGTTATCCTATTTATCCAGAACGGCCCATACAGCATCGATAGTGCCCCCGGCCTCGATTCTGCTTCTTTCTCTACACCTCGTGTCCAGTGCATTTTTCTAACAGCGATCTCAAGACTCGACAACAAGCGCGAATAGCATGTGTCACTTTAAGCGCTTCACCTTTCGTCGTCCCTCTCCCCTCCCCTTCCATAAAAAAAACAAAAAAATGTATGGAACTTTCATAGGGAATAAATACGAACACAACCAATAACATTGAACAATACACAAATAGTATTTTTTTTTTTTTTTAGACGATTAATTTGAATAGTGACATTTGAGGTGCCGGATTCAATAAAAAAGGTTCCGGATCCAACATCGGAGGTGCCGGAACATGTTCCGGCGTGTTCCGGCTCAAATTAAGCCCTGCCTTTGTCCAATGAGAATGGATGTGCGTAGCCTACCTTGACCCCTTTTTTTTTTATAAAGCCTTAATATGGACCCATCCTTTAAAAAGAGAATTATATGACTTCCCATGTGTTTGCTCGCTTAAATAATAATTTCAAGTTGTTTACGTTTTTCCAGTTTAATCTTAAAATTAAGTTTTATTTGATTTATCCTAATAGGCCTAGTTTGATGACTTGCGAAGCTGTCAGATTGACTGAAGTATAATACTGCCAGTCAAACCGTTAAGCCTTCAAAATGTGCACAGCTTGTGTCGGCCTAACGTTAACTTACTCGTTGGAAGTTTTAAAAATAAACGCAAAAATATTTATCAAACAACACTGATTTGGCCGTCATAAGCATATTTCCAAAGAGTTTGACGAGGACGAGCGTTTGAACCTGTCGGCACACAACTAGGCTAATCGAATCTGTGCTTTTGGGTGACAAACAGCGAGATAACAACCACCTGCTCCTAATTAACATTTTAACAAGCGTTTGAGAACAGCACACCATCATAACGATCGACCACACTACTCTTATGACTGCTATGATTCATCACTGCAAAAACATCTCACTTGAAGAAAAAAAGACGCCACATACCTGCACCTGCCGAGCACGTGCCGATCGCCTGCAACATACGCGGATCTCATCTTCCTGTGTCTTGTTCCATTTGTTTTAGTTCTCACCATTTAGAATTTTGTTTAAAACCTACTTTTGCAAACTAGTCCTAGGTTTTTCCGCACGATCAGAACCAAACCAGTGCAGAAATATACTCTGTAGTCTGAATCTCAATAATTATCGAGAAAAGAACTTGACATTTCGATTCACTGTTGCTAAGGGGCGCCAAAGTGTTCGAAGTGGGCGAGGGGTATACGTAAAATGTGTAACTCTTGAACAGAATGATATATTTTCACCAAATTTGGTACACATATGTATGGGCTCAATCTTTGGTCACGTGAAGAAAAAATAGTATAACAGGTAAAAAACATGAAAATGGCTATAACCACCCAACCGTAGTCCGATTTACTTGAAAATTGGCATGCAGTGCATCTCAAAAAACATGGCCGCCATCAGCCAAATGAAGTTTGAGCACCTAATAGACAAGGTTAATGGAGGCCGATTGGAACAAAACTTGGTGGGCCTGTTTGACTCATTGAACAACTTTGCCTCAAAAACCACTGCTGTCAATCAAATAGTTTGTTAAATATTTTTTAAATATATTTATAACAGGGTAATTTAGAAAAGGGCCGGGGCAAAATATACTCAAAAGCCTATAAATCCTAATTGAAAATTCAGAGCTTCACGAAAATAGGTGAGCACACATGCAACCTGTTTCTCTAAACTAGCATGCAAACTTTTATGGAGATTTCCCTAGTAAATTGCCTGTATCGGCTGTAAATGGTCTTTTCCATCTATAATCTAAGTGGCTACATGCTTGCTAAATAAAACATAATACCTGTTTACTGCTCGCAGCGATATTTATTATTATTATTAATATTATATTGTGTTTTTAGAGGAGAACTGTCTAAACACACTCTACTCGGTGGCTACCAAGGTTTTATATGACACATAGACTGATGGACACAACAAGAATGAACGTTTCAAGAAGGCATAATTTAAATAAATTAAACTTTAATAAGAGAGAAGTATTTATGGCTTTACTTTGAACACTGTTTTTCACAACAAATCCTTTTGTTTTGTTCATCTAAATAAATAAGCTATATCATATTGACATCTAAATTCATTCATATCCTGGAACCCATTTGAGTCAGATCAACATGCATGCATTTTGATCCATAGGCATTTTATAAAAACATTTAATAGTCACAAATCACATAGTTCTCCTCTACATATCCCTTGCAAAATCTTTAAGACGTTTATCATTTTTTAAATATAAAAGTGATAATCAAATAGCATTTTGTTTTTTTTAGTTCTTCAGTTTAATAACTGAAATTGCTCAGTGTAGCCTATATGCATATGGGGTATGTAAACAAGATCATTTTTTCATTGCTTTAAAAGAATACTGTCAATGAAGAATAGCAGCTTCATGTCTGTGATTCCGGGTGTTTTTAAAACCTCTCGGTTTTTCCGTCGTGAGGGTAGATTTCTTGCAACCATTCCTCCATAACAAACTTTTCCCCATCGAAGTGTGAAAAATAGCGCTCTAGAGTAGGAATGTCCGGCTGTGGCACAAGACAGACACAAACACTGATTAAGATTAAGACTGATTAAGTCCAAACAACCTAAACAACCTAGAAGACAAGGTGAACACAAAAGTTAAAAATAGGGGGGGGTGGACAAAGGATTTCTCTGCACCTCAATGCCTTGAAAGAGCTTCACGTTATTCTGGGGGATGTATCCGATCAGTATTGATAAGGAATCAGGCCCACTGAACAGAATTCTGTAATGAGGAGTGTCCTTGGCTCTCTCCAGCTACACACAAATACACATTTTTAATTGACTACTGTTATATTTCTGTGGTTTCAGGTTATGCCATTGATTACAAAGAGCGTTTATCTGTTTCACAAACCTCAGAGTCTGAGAATTTCTTTCTCTTGATCCACTCTGGGGGGGCTCGGAGTCCTGCATCCCAGCCCACTATCACTCCAACCATTTTATTCTGCATCTCCATGATAACTTGACCTACACGGTGCAGCACGTATGCCGGCCTGGGGCTTCGCACCTCCCTTGAGACTGTTCACAAATAAACACATTTCATGTTCTGTTACTTCTAACTGTAAATACCAGATTACATGAATATACACTACATTGTCAAAAGTTGTGGGATGCCTGCCTTTACATGCTCATGAACTTTAATGACATCTTATTCTTAATCCGTAGGGTTTAATATGGAGTTGGCCAACCCTTTGCAGCTATAACAGCTTAAACTCTTCTGGGAAGGCTTTCCACAAGGTTTAGGAGTGTGTTTATGGGAATTTTAGACCATTCTTCTAGAAGCACATTTGTGAGGTCAGGGACTGATGTTGGACGAGAAGGCCTGGCTCGCAGTCTCCGCTCTAATTCATCCCAAAGGTGTTCTATCGGGTCGAGGTCAGGACTCTGTGCAGGCCAGTCAAGTTCCTCCACACCAAACTCATACATTTCTTTGGACCTTGCTTTGTGCACTGGTGCGCAGTCATGTTGGAACAGGAAAGGGCCATCCCCAAACTGTTCCCACAAAGTTGGGAGCATGAAATTGTCCAAAATGTCTTGGTATGCTGAAGCATTAAAGGGATAGTTCACCCAAATAAAAGTTATATTAAAAAAGTCCTGTCTCTTCCAAGCTTTATAATGGCAGTGACTATTGCTCTGTTTTTGAAGTCCATAAAAACTGCATCTGTCCCTCAAATAACGCACCACGCGGCTCTGGGGGGTTAATAAAGGCCTTCTGAAGCAAATCGATGCGTTTGTGTAAGAAAAATATCCATATTTAATACTTTATAAAGTAAAGCTCCAGCCGATCGTCTTCCGTGGAAAAGTGTTGAAAGTGCCTTCTCGCAATTCATGATGTGTGCGCGACGTCTGATGAGCGTACATGGTAACGTAAGCCTTTGATCAGCAGAGGCACTTTCAACACTTTTTCCATAAATTGAATACGGAAGACAGTCACTGCCATTATAAAGCTTGGAAGAGCCAGGACTTTTGTAATATAACTCCGATTTTATTCGTCTGAAAGAAGAAAGTCATATGCACCTAGGATGACTTGAGGGTGAGTAAATCAAGGGGTACTTCTCATTTTTGGGTGAACTATCCCTTTAAGAGTTCCTTTCACTGGACCTAAGGGGCCAAGCCCGACCCCTGAAAAATGACCCCAAACCATAATCCCCCCTCCACCAAACATTACACTTGGCACAATGCAGTCAGGTAAGTCCCGTTCTCCTGGCAACCGCCAAACCCAGACTCGTCCATCAGATTGTCCTACCAGACAGAGAAGCGTGATTCGTCACTCCAGAGAACACGTCTCCACTGCTCTAGAGTCCAGTGGCGGCATGCTTTACACCACTGCATCCGACGCTTTGCATTGCACTTGGTGATGTAAGGCTTGGATGAGCTGCTCAGCCATGGAAACCCATTCCATGAAGCTCTCTACAAACTGTTCTTGAGCTAATCTGAAGGCCACATGAAGTTTGGAGGTCTATAGCTATTTTCTCTTCTGCACACTGTGCGCCTCAGCATGCGCTGCCCCCGCTCTGTGATTTTACGTGGCCTATTTCTTCGTGGCTGAGTTGCTGTTGTTCCCAATTGCTTCCACTTTGTTATAATACCACTAACAGTTGACCGTGGAATATACTAGTAGTGAGGAAATTTCACGAATGGACTTATTGCACTGTTGGCAACCTATCACGGTTGCCAAAAGTGCACGTCTGCTTGAATTCACAAATGTTTGTAGAAGCAGTCTGCATTCCTAGGTGCTTGATACACCTGCTGTGGTTGGAACACCTGCATTCAATAATTCGAAGGGGTGTCCTAATACTTTTGGCAATATAGTGTATCTAAATAATTGCTGTGAGATCATTACATGTACCTCCAAAGTACCCTTGCTCATTATCATGCATCAACAGCTCGATTTCGAGTGCTTCTTCCAGAGTTTGGTACTGTTCCTCTTCCACTCCGAAATACCTGTAAAGTGACACAACATCACACCTCAGCCTTTGAGTGCATTCAGAATGACTTAAAGAAAGAAATCGCATACTCTTACGGTAGTTTAGGAATCCAGGTATTTAGCCAGTCGACCCAAGCAGTCGGGTTCAAGTAGGATCTTCTCATGGAGTTCCATGTGTCAAGGATACTGAATATGTAATACGTAATGGAATATTTCAAAGAGTGATACTATTGAACATTCTGTCACTTTAATTGAGAGACTATGAAGTACAGCAACAAATTTGGACATGCTGTTATTGTAGCTTAAGCTTTAATGCTTGAGATTGCTTTAGTAGATAAATATACATTTATTTTATTTTCAAACCTCTGACTAGTAATGCTTTTGTAGTTAAAATTAATTTGTCACTCCGCATGGCCATGTTTTCTACTTTAATATATTTTAAAATGTTATTTATTCCTGCGATTTTCAGCATCATTACTCCAGTCTTCAGTGTCAAATAATCCTTCAGAAATAATTTCTTATTATCAATGTTGAAATTTTTTTTTTTCAGGATTCTTTAATGAATAGAAAGTTCTTTTAAAAACAAAATTACATTTGAAATTACTTTTTTTGTAACAATGTAAAGTCTTCACTGTTACTTTTGATAATTTTTTTTGCACAGTTGCTGAATAAAAAGTAAGCTATTAATTAAAAAAAATCTTACAGACACCAACTTTTCTAATGTAATGTAATATAAATGTAGGCCTATATCTGTGTGTGTTTATGTCTTCATATACAGTACCGGTCAAAAGTTTGGAAACATTACTATTTTTTCTGAAAGAATGTTTTTGTTTATGCTGCAATTATTTGAAATACAGAAAAACTGCAATATTTTGAAATATTATTACAATTTAAAATAATAGTTTTCTATTTTAATATACTTTAAAATATAATTAATTTCTGTGATGGCAAAGCTGAATTTTCATCTCCCATTCCTCCAATCTTCAATGTCACATGATCTTTCAGAAATCATTCTAATATGCTAATTTATTATCAATGTTGGAAACAGTTGTACATTTTCAGGATTCTTTGATGAATAAAAAGTAAAAAATAAAAAAAAGCATTTATTTCAAATAAAAATCTTTTGTAACTATATACAGTACCGTTGTTATTTTAAAATAAATTAATTCTTGTATTCAGCAAGGATGTGATAAAAAATTTGATAATTGTAAATTGCTAAAAGTGATAGTAAAAGATTTACATTGTTAGAAAAGATTTCTGTTTTGAATAAATGCTGTTCTTTTAAATTTTTTATTCATCAATGAATCCTAAAAAAAAAAAAGGTTCCAAAAAATATTAAGGTTATATTAAACTATATTAAATATTAAACTGTTCCCAACATTGATAATGTGTCAAATCAGTATATCTAGAAGGATTTCTGAAGGATATGTGACACTGAAGACTGGAGTAATGATGCTGCAAATTCAGCTTTGATCAGGTATATTAAAATACACAATCATTATTTAAAATCGTAATAATATTTCACAATTACTTTTTTTTAAATGTATTTTTGATCAAATAAATGCAGGCTAGATGAGCATAGAGACGTTTTCAAAAACATTAAAAATAGTGTTTCCAAACTTTGTACATATAAACCAAAATATATATTGTGTCAAACGTATGGCGTCCGAGTGTCCTATATCTCTTCTTTTATGTTTGTGTGTGTTTACCTCTGAGTAGCGATGTGACGTTGTGTGGCGGTGCCGCTTGTCCATCTGGAGATGATATACTGCGCAGGTAAAGCTGACAGCAGCAGAGTCAGCTGCAGGATCACACCTGACGTGATTTGAGGCATCACTGCCTGCACATTTAACATGACAGATATTTCACATTAGTAGCCTGTATGAACATATGTTACTGTTGAAGTTTTAAAAGTATAAAATATGCCTGTATGTACACTATATATATTCTCCAATATTTCTTCAACACATTGCACAGTTAAAAGTAGCCTACCTTACCTTATGCAAGAACTTCAGTGAATAAGCACTGAATTCACTTTTGTCAGAGAGTCAGAGATACTATTTTTAACTTGATAACAGGAAGAGCTCGCCGAAACTCTTAGCTTGTTATGCGTTGTTTAAGCATTGCCTTGAAAACTGAATATGAAATTTACATGCGGGCAGTTTCGGTTAGACACCTGCGGCTTCAAGTTGAACAAGCTGACAGTGCGCGTCCAATAGCGGCTGCCCACGAGAAGAGGTGTGTACGCGCCTCGCGCCGCCACGTCAGGAAAGGACGCGGGGCTCGCATGTTTTGTTTTGTAAGCCAAATATCCTTAATCGTAAGTCAAATATCCTGAATCTTAAGTCATTTAAAACACACACACACACACACACACACACACACACACACACACACACACACACACACACACACACACACACACACACACACACACACACACACACACACACACACACACATCTTTCAAAACAATAAGCACTGTTAGTAGTGGGCATTCGCGTTCACAAGTCTGGTTTATAGTTTATTTAGTAGGTTAATTAAAAAAATGTGGTCATAGTTCTGAGAATTGTGTTATAAGTGTCTTAGCAGTTGTTTTTTGTTGTTGTTAAGATTTGACATGCATGTATATAGTGGGTGGGATATATTAGGCAGCAAGTGAACATTTTCTTTTACAGCACGTGGATGGCCGGGTGCGTGTGCGGAGGAACACATGGCACCAGGATACACTATGGGAAGAAGGCAAGCCCGGCGGAGGCAGTGTGATGCTTTGGGTAATGTTCTGCTGGGAAAGGTCCTCCATGTGGATGTTACTTTGACACACACCTGACCATTGTTGCAGACCATGTACACCCTTTCATGGAAACAGTATTCTCTGGTGGCTGTGGCCTCTTTCAGCAGGATATTGCGCCTTCAGGGGTCTAGTGGAGTCCATGCCTCAATGGCTGTTTTGGCAGCAAAAGGGGAACCAACACAATAATACGGTGGTCATAATGTTATGTCTGATTGGTGTATAAATATATAATATTTATACCAGTTGCATTACTATTTTTATCTTAAAATATACTTTTTAAATATACATATATCATTTAGCCTTTTCTAGCACATTTTTTTTATTTGACGCGCACTTCCAAATATTGCACGATAGAGGGCGCTGCTCTCCAGGAAGTAGTTTATCATAAACCATCCAATGTTTTAAGTAGTATTTTAACCTTCATAAAGTAACATTTTGTTTATTTTTAGTAGTCATAATTAATGAATGGTCATATCATATCAATCTGATGCATGTAAGGTAGCCTACCAATCCAATTAATATATTTACATATTATATTTCACTCCACTCCAATCAATACAGTATATAGCTGAAGAAATTTGGTAGAGTTAAGTTCTAACTCCACAACAGAAATTACCATGATTGTTGACCATTTATACATTTTGCCTGATACTTCCAGGTTTCCCATGACCGAAATAAATGCAAAAAAGTATGTGAAAGAATGAAAGAAAAGGAGTTTGTGGAAACACAAATGTTTATTTCCTTAAAATATCAGTATGAACTAATGTGACAGCAGTACACCCTACACATACATCCTATTTAACGTCTTTATTTACACTTTTTCCTTTATATAAAAGTATACAAACTAACATAGAAAGACCTCTCAGTCTGAGGATACAAGACCGGAGAGGGGAAAAAGACCCTGACCCCACAAACATGACTGTACCTTCAGATTTAAAAGACTGGAGAATATACTAACATGCATCCATCTTTGATCTCCCCTCTAAAACCTGTCAATCAGTTCATACGATGTCACTTCCTGTGCAGTATGGTGGTAATAGAGGGGTCGTGAGTCAGATATAATACAGTTTTCATGTAGCAACAGATTATAAACACCAGCTCAATAAAACATGGGGCTTGTACATAAACACAAATACGGAAACGGACTCAGACATGCATCAACTGCATATAAAACCGCCACATACATACCCACCAAACAGTCTCCTACATAAACTTCCACAACCAAAAACATTCAAAGGCTTTGGTTCATCAAACCAGTTTTAAAGCTATGGGCTGGATTAGCTCTGTCGTAATGGATGACCCAGACCACAACTGCTGAGAGTACGCAAGAACCTACAAAAATCACATGGCAACAAACCAGACTGAATGCCTCCCTTTTAAAGGAGACTACGCTGCATATGTGAGTCCGGACTTTAAGGTGGGATACAACACATTAACTCTTCAGTTGTATATCACACAGACAGACAAGTACAAACGCACAAAAAGTCAAGGCACATTCAAAACACAGAATACGACATGCACACTGCCTCTTGTGTGATTCGCTGCCCTGTGGTGTCTACCGAGTCTATGCATCAGAATGGGAAATATCGGACACAGTGTTTCAATGCGATAGGGCAAAAACAAATGCTAATGAAATGAGCAGTTCCATAGTAATTCAATGAGTTAACCTAATACGGAAAAAGAGGCCTGCTCTCCGGGCTAGATGAAACTACAGGTAGACTGTTGAAAAGGTGAGGCAATGAACGTGGCTACACACATTAATAATTCTGTCAATAGTGGTTTGTAAGAGTATACAGTGCCGTCAAAAGTATTTGGACACTTGAAAAAACATCTAAAAATGTATTAAATGTCATTGCATTAAATATCAAACTAAGTGGCATCTATTTTAAAGAAAGCAAATGGTTAAGCAAAATATTTCGTAATATTTGGACACTTTCTGGTTGTTCAGCATGTTGGTAGTTAATGACTGTAGTTACTCTGCTAGGATACCTGAGTGAATTTGAGGGGAATATCCACTAAAAATCACAAAGTAGGGCTGTCATTTGGATTAAAGATGAATTGTAATTTTATACAAATTAAATTATTCTCATGATTTTCTAATAAATTTAAATAGTCACAATTAACTACACTGCTGTTAAAAGATTTGTGTTTTTTTTTTTTTTTAAATAAATGCTGGTCTTTTGAACATTTTGAATTTTAAGAATCCTGATAAAATTGTATCACAAAAAAAATTATATAAATATTTTATTATATTTATAAATGATTGTATTATATATATATATATATATATATATATATATATATATATATATATATATATATATATATATATATATAATATGACAATGATAAGACATTTCTCGTGTAGCAGCATATTCAATTTCATGGATCATGTGACACTGAAGACTAGAGTTATGATGCTGAAAATTCAGCTTTGCCATCAGAAATCATTTTAAAATATATTTTAAATTGTAATACTATTTCACAACTGTTTTCACTGTATTTTTGGTTAAATAAATTAAGCCTTGGTGAGCATAAGACTTCAAAAACATGAAAAAAAATCTTACAGATCCCAAACAGTATTTTATATATTAATATTTGTTGAGTAAAGCCTACAAATGAATGTGTTGCTTGTTTACTATCGTAAACACTATCGTGTTCAATGTTTGCATTCATTTTTTAAATGTTTTTTTAAATTAATCATTAGTAATAATTATTAATCATTAATATGATAAAATATTCAAAATTTACATATTACATTGTTAACCATAGTTTCAAAGATTGCTAAGATGATTTGATATTTCATTCTCTAATGCAATGACATTCAGACATTTTAAAACTGTGGCTTAAGTGCCTAAACACTTTTTGTAGTCACTGTATTTATAAGTCATGGTTCTAGTTAGGATCACAGTGCATTCTGGGAGCCAGATAAAACAGGCAAGGAGTGATGATGTCACTATTATAACACACCTCAACGCACACACGCGCGCGCGTGTACACACACACACACACACACACACACACACACACACACACACACACACACACACACACACACACACACACACACACACACACACACACACACACACACACACACACACACACACACACACAGTGGTCATTTGGAAATATGCTGCTCACTAATCTCTATCCCAACAGATCAATAACACACGCTTGTACTGAATAAATCAGTACGCCAAAGCATCAAACACTCTCACACACACAAATCAGGGAGTACAAAGGAGCCTTAATGTATTGAAAGTATGAAAAGGCACAAGGTATTGCTAATTATATAAAAACATGCGTGAATTACCACTGCCACTGATCTTGACTTGCAGAGAAAGACATTAAAAAGACAACACAGGAAATTTATGAGATCCTTCTCTGCACTCCACTACAGCTTTACAGCCACTTACACAATGATCTGTTAAAAATAGATTTTTTTTAACAAGTGTTTGATTTGTTGCCCTTAGCAACAACTGTGTAAAAACAATGCATAAAATTAACAGTTTAAAGAAACAAGACAGAGTAAAAGCTCAAGTTATTTCACTCTCTCACACACACACACACACACACACACACACACACACACACACACACACACACACACACACACACACACACACACACACACACACACACACACACACACACACACACACACACACACACTCACACACTCAACAATCCTCATGTAAGTGCTTTCTTGAGAGATGAAATCAGGTATTTGGATTTATAAGACTGTGTAAGTACCTTTCTTCACTGGCATTCAATATAGTGCATATGAAAATCAGTATTTAACTGCATGTGATTTTTCTGTGGAAGAAAATGTATATGTTAGGGGATCTCAAGGGGCTGTGACTCTTGAAGTCACTAAAAGAATCAAAGATTCAAAACGTGATAACCAATTTAGAGTCAGAATGAAAGATTCAGATAATCATGAAAGTCTGATAGCAGCAGGAATGGTTTCCCCTCCCCAGCGGGGCGAGGATAAGGGGTTGTGTCGCATAGGACATGCAAAGTTGGCATTGTTACCAGCCAATAAGGTTGGCTTTGGCCTTCTCGGTGAGCTTGCGGACTCTCCCCTTGCTTGACGTGCCGAAAGTAATCGAGGCATCCTCAAACAAAAGCTGTCTTTGCTCTTCCTCAGAGTCTTCTTCGTTATAGAAAGCTGTCCTTCGGCCCTGGTTACGCGTTCTCATCTGCCCTTTCGAACTCCCATCCCCTTCCATATACATTTCAGGCTCCTCCCTTAGGGCGGGACCTGATGTAGGGGGCGTGGTCTCTTCATTGCCACGCCGACTGCTCCTTCTGAGAGTTTTGGGGCTCGAAGGAGGTGGAGTATCTGTTGTTCTGGTGATTCGTGGTCTACCTCGTGGTTTCTGATACTCAGGAGTCACTACACCTGAATCTGAAAGACTACTGTCCTGGGCTGTAGAAGAAGCCCCGCCCTCATCACCAGTAGACAGAAGAAGCTCCTCCTCATGGTCGGAGTCTCTTTGTAGGCCCTCCAGGTCTTTCTTGCTTTTCCTCCCTCTCTTTTTTCCAGAGGCCTGGGGCAATGGGGGTGACGGTACCACTACTGGTGTCGGTATTTGTGCATCTAGTCTAGGTCTGCCCCGGCCTCTTCGTACAACTCCAACAGTCACTTGACTATGACCATTCAAATGCAAACTGTCCTGAGGAGGAGAGTTGTGATCAACTGGACCTAAGAGGGAATGAACATATAAGTACAGAACAAACATATACTCATTTTATATATGCACCCTGCGAATCAATCCCATGACCCATGGAAAGAAAAAAAGTTTAAATCAGCTGAAGAATTTTAAAGTTCAGTTTAAATCATTTTACCATGTTTAAATCTAGACAAATCCACAGATTTCCCCTAATATTAGTGCAGAAAAGGAATATATATATACATACACATACATATAAAATGTATTTTATATATTAAAACATTTAAGAAAAAAATGAAACACAGGAGTACTTAAAGTTCATTTAAATCTTAAAAAAAAAAAAATATTGCAGAAAATTAAAGAAAAAAAAGTTAAAATAAATTCTAAATTAGTACAGAAAAATAAAAATCCATTTAGGAAAAAGTTTAAATCTACTGAAAAAAGATCACTGATTTACTTTGGGCTTTCAGTAGAGCTACAGGAACTGAAAGTTAATTTCCAGAAAACATTCAAAATTCCCTTCCATGTAATAACATCAGCTTTTGACATCAAATAAAAGCTTTGATCATCTGTTACTGACCTGGTGTGAGTTTAACAGGTGTCCGAAGCTTCCTACGAGACTCTCTGGCCCCGCCCTCATTGCTGTGAGGAACCGCAGAACGCTCAGTTTCCCTGGAGACACCAATGGATTGCGAGTTCTGGGTGCGCAGGACTCTGGAAGAGGGCTCTGCCACCTTACTGTGGGCGGCGGGAGGGGGAGGAGCTGACTGTGCAGAGGGTGCATCTGTGAGTTGGGTTCCAAAGCGGGCCGAGCTGCGGGTCCGACCAGGGACAACAGGAGGCTCAGCCTTGCCGTTGATTTGTGGATGTGTTTGCCGTAAGGAAGGAGCCCGGGAAGGTCCAGCGGGAGTGGGCGGAGTTGCATTGTCCGATCGGTGAGCAGAGCGAGAGGAGACCCGTCGCTTCCTTTCTGGACTGCAAATCAGAAAATGAAGCAATTGTTTTATTTTAGTTTTGCTGTGATTAAGTAAAATGCTTTACTTTTCTGAAGTAAAAATGTGTATGCAAAGTTTAGAAACAGTGACCAATTCTAGAGGATAATATTTTTCAATGACCTAGAGGCGGAGCTTGAAGGTGAAGAGCTCCTTCTCCTCTTCACAGACTGCCTGGTCAAGCGCTCTGTGTGTAGCCGCTGACGGGTGAATCGCTCACTGTGTAAACTTTGAGCAGCTTTAAAATCAGTTAGGATCGAACTGATATGTTCTTCAAAGAGAGCGGACAATCGCAGACTCATACTGTAGATCTGCATGCACAAAAACACAGAAGCAAAAAAAAAAAACTAGTAAATAAATAAACTAGATGGGCTGGTTTGACTACTGAGATTACAATGTTTTAAAAATGAAATGATAATAATTGGACATGATCTCATACCCTGGACTTTTTGCTGGGTGTGTAGGCTTTGGAGTTGCTGAAGATGAGACGTACATCTTTACAAAGATCCATGGGAGTGTCATACTCTCCTGCTAACAGGCGGTTCAAGACAGTCCCAAAGTCCATAGGAGTCTCCACAATGTCCAAGTAGTCCTGAGAGAGGTATTTTTGATGAACAGGGCATATAAGCAGACAGTGCACTGCAAAAAATCATTTTCTTAATCAGTATTTCTGTCTTGTTTTCCATAATAAATGACTAAACATCGCTAAAACTAGTTTTTTACATTCCTGTTCAAAAGTTTTTGAAAGAAGTCTCCTATGCTCAACAAGGCTGCATTTTTTTGATTAAAGGGGTGGTTAACCACGATTTCACTATTCTAACTTTAGCTAACGTGTAATGTTGCTGCTTGAGCATAAACAACATCTGCAAAGTTACAACGTTCAAAGTTTAAAGCAAAGGGAGATATTTGCTTTTAAAGAAATCAGTTTCTAAGGACTACAGCAAACGGCCGCTAGGGACTACTACACATTCACCCAGGTTTTGCTGACATCACCAGGCCCAATATTTACATAAACCCCTCCTCCGGGGAATATGAAATAAGGGGGGGTGAGGCCATTTTGTATCGCCGCGGGGAAGCGTTAGTAGGCTGTGTTTTTGCCGCAATGCCGAAGAAACGCTGTTATTTTCATCCGGATTGCAGGTCTGGGGCACTTGCTCTGTTCAGCCTTCATAGGGACGGGGGTGCGTTGCAGAGCGTTTAACATACAGCATGTTATATGCACGTGTGTTTGAGTCAGCGGGGAATCAGGCGCGCGCAGGGCTCCCTGCATCCACCGTCTTCGCGATTTCAATACCAGATTTGCACAACGTCAGCTGCGTGAAAAAAACACTGCCGGTGCGTGGATGCACGACGCGCGCGCTGCACATTTCACGGAGGACAACACAATCTTCCACAAACTTCGCGAGTTCAATACAGGATATGCACAACGGCTTGTCCTGAAAGCTGGATTTACAAACAGAAGCTGTTTACGGGCCACAACCTGTAAGTCTGATTTATATTTCATCGATGTGTTTTCCTGTAATAGGTTGTAGCAAGGAAGTAAACAGATGACAGCGCTGTTCTGCAAACCAGTCTGTTAAATGCTCATTCATACTTAACGTTATCCGACGAACACCTATCGTTACAAACACTAACGTTAAAATCTCAACAGCGAACCTGGCATTAGTGTAAATGATTCTTTGATTAGAGCTTTTATGTATTGTTTATCTACAGGCATGCTAAACATGGTTCTGTGTGTGATTTGGCTAACTTACTAGTTAAAGCCAGTGCTTAGTGTTTGTTTTGGGTTAGTTCTTGCGACAGATATTTGGCTATAATCGTTCTAAAAATACAAAAGTTAAAGTGCCATTCAGTAGCGATTATAGATCTGCAGTCTTTACTCTCGAGGACTGAACAGGTTCTGCTCGATCATCTTCACTCAAATGTTCTGGGTCTGATTCGAGCTCATATGGTTTTATTGACGCCGTTGTTTCTAATACTGAACAGCCTCCGGTAAGGTAAGGGGCGTGACGTTTCCGACGTGCACTGCGGTTAGCGAATCACAACACACTGGGCCAGCTAACCAATCAGAGCCCACTGCGTATTTTTGAGGGACTGGCTTCATACAACCCGGAAAGCATCAGACCGTTTTACAAGGAGGGACAGAGCAGTGTAGAATAAAGGTCAAATATATGAAAAATAAGGCAATTTTTTTTAAAACGAAGCATGAACACATGTTACAGTGCAGCCCACAAACACAGTCAAGCCTTCAAAAGAATGTGTTTTACCACCCCTTTAAAAAATACAGTGTGAAATATAATTATAAAATAACCGTATTCTATTTTAATATATTTTAAAATGTCATTTATTCCTGTGATGGCGAAGCTGAACTTTCAGCGTCATTACTCTAGTCTTCAGTGTCATGTGAACCTTCAGAAATCATTCTAATATGATGATTTGGTGCTCAAGAAACATTTCTTATAACGGAGTGTCTATTTACACCAAGTGCAAACAGCGTGCCTTGTTGGCAAGTGCTATAAGTACTAGCTAGGGGTGTGCAATAAATGTCGTCTGCGATAATATCGTAATTGTTGTTTTAACGATGTGCGATCTGACATTATCGAGTATATCCCTCACACACACCCAGAGAGTGCACGCACACTACGTGATGTAGTTTTGTTGATTAGACTAGTGCAGGTGCGCATTAGAGTACACGCTTTCACTGCGTGCTATATTTATATCATATAATATAGTTAATAAGATATCACACAAAGATTGCAGTTTTTCAAATGTGATATTGATTTTATGCAAGTTTACTAAACAAGAAGTTAATATTAAGTGACTTAAAGTTTAGACTTCCATATTGCCTGTTTTTGCTCTATTTCGCCACCGAAAAATAGTTCAAAACAAAGACACAGCACTGTATCTGCGTCTCTGAGCAAAACACAGCGGTGTTTTCATACTGAATGAATCAGCTTTGAATGAATCAATGATTCAATGACTAATATAGATTAAGATATTAAAATGCTTAATTCCTTGAATGAATCAGCTGTTTGAATGAATAGTTTGAATCTCAATGACTTACTCGTTAAAAGTGAATTGCTGGCACCTACTGGCGGTTTTAATTTCACAGTTAAAGTATCTTTTCATCTTTTAAATAATTTCAAATATCAATATTATTTAACATTTTATGTTTTAAACATCAAAACATTATTTATGCATAACTGCAGGTTATTAATTTGTCACTTCTGAGCTGTGTAAATGATCAAACAGATTTCTGTCACTTCTGTGAACTGACCACCACACAAAATATGAAGAATATCATAAACTTTAGGAGTCAGCTGACCATGGCAGTCCTAAACCTGCCAAAGTAGCAGCACAATAACACACTCAGCAAAATATCGTCTAATTATCGTTATCGAGAAAATCCCAGAAAATATTGAGATTTCTTTTTTTTGTCAATATCGCACACCCCTAGTACTTACTTTGCCTAACAATGCCTGGTTGGGCCAAACAAGAAAAAAAAAACACATGAATTTCAATGTCTTCAGTGGCGCAGTCAGTAAAGCTTAAGGATCTAGATTTTGACGCGATCGACAAGGGTTTGAATCCGCCTTTTGCCGAGCTCGCTTTTCTCCCTTTTCCCATTACATAACACATCGGAAAGGCATTTACTTTCAATAAAAAATTAAGGCAGCATCCTTTTAATAATTTTTATAAATATAATAATTTACACTATGTTATTATTGCATCCTGTTAGTGTACAACAATACTGAGGTGCAAATAGTATGTATCTGTCAAAATAAAGTATAAATTGCATGTAATTACTATTTACACATATTGCAGAGAACTGCTACTTTTACATTGTGTAAATAGCATTGATCACTATTTTGACTTAGTATGCCATTTCACTTAGTAAATATCATCTACAGCTATTTGCACTTAGTGTAAATATCATCTATTGCTATATTGTAATAATTTCACATTTAATCTCCTGTTGTCACTTTAAGATTTGAAGCACATGACATGGATCCAGATCTGACACGCATCCGATGTCCTCACAACTCTTTGCATTCATTTAACACTATTTAACTCATTTAAGACTGTGCTTACGAGGATACTCGACAAAGTGGACATTTTGGCATACTTTTGTGTGTTTTTGTCCGTTCAAGTGCGAAAGAGAACTCAACGCAGCCGCGCACTGTCTGAAGCGGCTTTCTGTGCGCATGTCACACAGAGAGAAGATTCCCTGACAGTAGCCAGTATAGATTTGAGTTATTTTGTGTCTTATCCCGCTTGAATGGTTTAATAGCACTTAAATGAATGATAGTGTGATCATATACTGTAGTGCAGCCAAAGGATGACAGAAAAAAACTGATGCTGCATTAATTGCGTTAAATATTTTTAACGTGTTCCATCCTTCATAATTCCCACCCGATGCTACAGGTATGATCTACAGATCTGTGTGTGTGTATTTTCTCCATGTGTCTGTGTGTTACCGGATACTCCTCCAGATCAACAGGTTGTCTGAAAGGCTCTGAATCTTCACATTGAAAGATGAGCTCCAGCAGCTCTCTGCAGCGCCCCTTCCAGGCCTGAGGGTCTGATGACGGTTTACTGCGCAGACTCCTCAGGATGGGCTGCTGCCGCTGCTTCTGAAACAGCACCACACTCTTGGTTATGATGTGCATGTAATGTTATTGCCAGGCGTAAACAGTTCTTGCATACATAATCAATCCTCTTTTCTCTGGCATGGTTAGAAAGGTAAACAATCACTTAAATGTATACCTTCTTATTGCGGCTAGATGTACAAGGTGCCTCATGCTCTTCATCCTCATCTTCATCCTGAGTTGGGGAAAAAAAAGTGTCAGAGCATGTTACCCACTGACATATAAAATATACACATTTACATTTCCTGAATACCAAGTGCTTGCAAGGCAGCAAAAGAACATTTGTTAAAGGCACTGAAATAATGTATTACATATTGTTCAATATGAGTGGTTATGAGTGTGTGCGTGTTTTAATGACACTTACATCACTTGAATCCGAGAATGCAGTTTTCTTCATACTGTTATATAGTGGAATAATATCTGCACAACTTTGGTCCCTGAAGAACACAGACAAAGTGAAAAAAACATGCATGACTTAAAACTAAATGCTAGGGATGCACAGATAAAAAAATGTCTGACAAACCAATAATTATTTTTAACTAATAAATGGGCAATATTAAAATGTATACTATTTTGTCTAAAAAATTTAAAAAAAAAGGTGGCACATTTTTTTGTGTGAAAAGCAATCGATTCAAATGCTACAAGTGAATTTAAGCATCACAGCATTGTAAAACATTTTAAACTTCCTAAATAATAAATTGAACAGTGTTAAATCATTAGCGTTTTTAAAGTGAGTATTAGATGATGGCAAAAGCAATATAAATGTAAAAATACAGAAATTGAATATCCAATATCGGATGATACAGACGAAGTAAAATGCTTATACAGATATCAATAATCAATATACTAACGCTATATTGCGCATCTAAATTAAATGCTGCTGGTTCAGTTTTATTAGTGACTCACTTACTTGATAAATTGTAGTATGAGGTCAGATACGAATTTGGCAGTTCTGACAATGAACGCGCCTGGTTCATTGAAGGTTTGAGCATTGTGTTCGATGTAGCGTACCTCCCACATCAACGACGACATTCGCCTGACAAAAGATCATCAGCAAACAACACATGCACATGTAAATTCAATATCATCAACATTAGTTCACACTGATTTTCTGGAATAAATCAAGTGTTTGATTGTCCATTCAGAATTCATGCTGACCTATAGAAACGGTTCTCTAGTCTGTGTCGGATGGTGCTCAGATCTGTGACGTAGGCAACCACGGTGCAGTACGTTGGATATGCCTGCAAGTCCACTGGCAATTCAAATGGCACAGCCACGTCTGGAGGAGAAAAAAAAACCTCAGTTATATCTAGGGTTGTGACGAGATTTCTTGTCGAGGTTTATTAACATCCATACCTACTCCAAAAACTAAACCTACCTTAAAACAATACAAATATAGGGTTGGTAGCACAATCTATTCAAGACTGGTAAAAGACCGGAACTGGCGCATTCCACGGACAAGAATCCATGAAACGCATTATTAGACCTTTTTCTAACTCTATCGTTTTCTAGTAAAACCGTCTAAAAAATAATATAGCATAGTGCTATTGTGAAATATATGTTCACAGAAAATGCTGCTCCACACAAACTCGATCTCTGAGTGTGCTGTTTTTTTCCAATATAATGTGCATTTGGGAATGCATATAAAGTCTGCACTGTTATCATGTACATGCGTGGAGCTCAGCAACTCAGCAGCTTGGTCAACAAACTACATTTCTGTATATGCTATGAGTTTGGGTTGCTTATAAATAACGCTCACCTGAGAATACTGGAGAACACGACTTACATTTTGATTTCAGGGGGGCCTTTAATGGTGTTGTTCAAGAAAACTATATAATTACTTGCTTTTGATACTTTATCGCCTCATTGTTATTATAATATGTATTTTAAGTCATTTTAAAGGCTATTGCTGACTTAGGTTTATTTTTACTGAAATTCTATATATATAATCAAAATAAAATCATCAAAATAATCGCCCGGTTACTCGATTACCAAATAAATCGTTAGTCAGTCCTGTATCCTGCATTGTTTTGCATTATGTGCCTTTCAGTTGAGTAATATGTTTTTCTAGTCATATATATATATATATATATATATATATATATATATATATATATATATATATATATATATATATATATATATATATATATATATATATATATATATATATATATATATATATATATATATATATATATATATATATATATATATATTGTCATTGACGATTTCTTAAAAATAGCGTTAAAATATTGTCTAGTCTCGTCCTCGTGAACGCAATATCGTGTATCGCCTTGTCTTGTGAACTAAGTCTATTGCAAACCCCTAGGTATATCATTTCAATTTCGGACAGCCAAAGTTAGGATTCTCAGTTATCATGCAATGCTAAATGATAATATCATACCCAAAGTGCAAAGCTGGTCGATGCTCCTGATGATACGTTCACACTCTTCGTCGCGTGTGCGTGAACCCCACTCTCCTTCTAGGGGCTTGTACAACAAGGCCTTCTGCTCCTCCTCAGTTAGAGGCACACTCAGGCCTAACTCGTCAGGAAATACTGCTGCAGACAGACAGAGAAAATGAGATGGAGGAAAAGAAGAAACATACAAGCACAGCTCAGTTTGTATTGGTTATTAAAACAATGCCAGCTGGACATCAGAACAGTTGATACTCGCTCAGTTGTTGGTTGCCATGACGACTAACACGTTTGTGAGTGCAGACCAGGTTTTGCCTACTTTGTTGGCAATGTCGCCACAAGAACAGTAAAAAACCTGAAACCTCCAACAGTGTGGGGACCAGTCAACAGTTCCCAATATGAAAAGTATGCTCAATAAACACTCAAATATGTTTTAATGGAAATGTAACAAATAATAAACAAAACATCAAAGGTCACAAAGCCAATTATGTAAGGAACTGGACTCAAGGTCTTTAATCAGAGATAAAAAATACCTTATGTATGAAATCAAAGTAGTTTTATATTATTCAACATGTGATCATTTGCTTGCTTTCATTAGTGCTGTGAAAATGAATTAGCTATGAGATTAATTAAATATGTTTAGCATCATTAATTTTAGCATGTAAATGCATTTACCTAATGCGATCTTACAGCAGATTCATTCTGTTTTGTGAGATTTCTAAAGACTTATTAGGAAAAATGCTTTAGCATATTTGTTTCAATGCAAAGCCAAAACAATGTTTTACTTGTAAATGATGGGAAAAGAAATTTAGTTTAGGCAAATTATTTAGTTGAAATATACACTACTGTTCAACAGTTTGTGGTCAGCAATAGTTTATTGTGTTTTTGAAAGAAATCTAAAATACAGTGAAAACATATGATTCTATTTTGATATATATTAAAATATTATTTATTTCTGTGATCAAAGCGGAATATTTCAAAGCTTTTAATATTTTTGTGGAAACCGTGATACAGTTTTTTTTTTTTCAGGATTCTTTGATGAATACAATGTTCAAATTATTTATTTGAAACAGAAATTTTAAATGTCACTTTTTATAAATGTAATGCATCCTTGCCAAATTAAAATATACATATATTCTAGGCAAATTAAAAGCTGTTTAAATTAATTGTGTTAACTACAAAAAAAATCTTAAGGTATTAACTGAATCCTAAATTGACTAATCAAAATGTTATTTATATTTTATTCTATAGAGAGCTGTGGTGTTTGGAAAAACACATCATACCTTCATTGGGAATCTCTTCCATGTCCCATGGGCTCATCTTTTCTGTATCTCCATTATCCCAGCTGCATCACACAAAAACACATCTACTATTAGAGATATGCACAAGTACCCGAGTACTCGGACGTGACAGCGATCAAGAAAACTGTGATCGCTGTGACTTTAAAAAATATAGTTATTTTTTCTGATTGGTTATTGCGGCATTTTGGGGAGCTACCTGAGGTCTGATTGGTTAGCGTTAGGACAGCGTGCCTTCCAGACAGGTGAAATAAAGTGAAACTATGAATTTGAAAGTGCGCAGTTATGCCTGGAATTACACTGATCATGAAAATATGAAAAATGCATGATGTACAGAGCCAATAAGCCATATAAATAACATTATACTAAGAACACTATTGTAATAGAATGTTAAGTATTTGTACTTTACTTACCCGTGTTTCAGCGTTTCAACGCATCCACAACGGGAGTTATACATTCAGACAAGCACAGTCAAGTTCACGTGCGCATTAGCATCTTTTTGTGCAGATGTTAAGTCGTAATATGACTTTTATGTTGTATATATCTGATTAGTTTCATATAGAATGCATTTGGTTGAGTTTATTAACCTTATAGTAAAGTGCTTCAGTTTACCAGTGTTCATTAACTCTTCAGCGTCAGTCCAACGGAAATGACAGACATCATTGGGTTATTTGAGACAGTCATACTTCATATTTCAAAAACATTTATGATATTATTAATAATCCAGCAGTGTTATTTTTTATCATCGTTTTTTTTTTTTCAACAGTAAGCCTTGGTAAAATCATCATGGCTTCAAAAACACACAGGGATGTCTAGGATCACTTGCTAAAAGTACATACAAATACAGATTTAATGCCAATCTGCCATATACATAACATTATAATGAGAACACTAGAATGTTGAACTCCTTGTGCTTAAGCTGCCCGTGTTTCAGCACGTTGGTATGCGAAGAGTGCATCTACAACGGTAACACTATCTGGCTAGCACGTACTTCATTCAAGTTCAATTGCATTTGCGTCCTTTTGTGTAGATATGTTACGTTTATGTTGTGTATCTGATATCTGATTCATCTCAGGTTGTGTCAAACAGAAAGGGCTTCAGTTTACTGGCCTTCATTCACTCTTCAGCTTCATCTCATGCAGCTATTCCTTTTAGATGTTTCTTTTTCGAAAACATTGATGCATTATTGATAATCTAGTGTTTTTTCTTCTAGTCATATTTTCATGTCATGTCTTCATTTGTCAAAATACATTTTCGTAACAGTGTCTTAATGCAAATATTTTCATTATCAACGTGATGGATACACCCCACCCCGAGTACTCGTATTTAAAAATCTAGCAGTACTCAAAATGAAACTGAAAAAAAATGCCCATCTCTATCTACTATTACCCAAAAAACATGTAACACCACACTAAGCTCACAAAAGATAAATTTCTAAACCTATATACCTATAAACCATGTTTAGTCTTTAACTTAAAAATCAAAGAGTGAGTAAAGTTATACAGCAATTAAAATCAGAAAGATTAGTGGGTTTTAAACTCACTGGGCCCTATCTTGCACCCAGCGCAACTGACTTTGTACACCGACGCATGTGTCATTCCTATTTTGCACCCGCGCAAAGCGCGCTTTTCCCTCCACAGAAGCACGTCGCTAAACTAGTGAATGCACTTGCGCTCCCTGGGCGGTTCAGCGCAAAAAAGGAGGCGTGTTCCGGCGCAAACAATCCCTGGTGCTATTTTGCTGTTCCATTAAACAATTGCGCCACTGACCAGAAAAAACCTAGTCTAAAGTCAGTGGCGCGTTGCGCGTTGTTCATTATGCTATTTTAAGGGCACATGCTTGACCATAATGTATAGCGTGCACAACGCGCATACACTTTGCTCATGTAATCTACACAGATGCAACAGTTATTTTTGCAAATCATAAATTGTTACACTAAAAAAATATTAACACATGAGATGACGGAAATCATTGTGGTGTGCCACGAAGATGTGAAAAAATAGGCATAAATCTAGCTTACAAATGATTCAGGCTAATTGTAATAATTAAGGATAAGACCTGTTTGCCCAATAGTGGCAAGACATATATGTATATAAGGACATCTGACAAATTGGTTTGTCCGTCAAGAACCAGGAAAAAAAATCGACTGAAAAACTGAAAAAACTGAAAGACTGAAAAAAAAAAGACTGTGAAATCACCTTTACCATAATGTACAACATTACAACTTCACTTCTCTGTCTTTCACTGCTCTTACAAGAACATCAGTCTCCTCGGCTGTGAACCGCTCCTGGCGTGCGCCTGGTAAATACGCCATAATAATAGCAATCCATAATGGAACTTGCGCACCTGCTTTTAAAGGGAATGTTGGATGACGCTCGGATTGGTTTATTCACGTTACGCCCAAACCACACCTATGAATAATGAAGCTACTTCAGACCAACCCATTTTAGATTTGCGCCGGGCGCAAGAGCCATTTATCCCGCCGGGAAAATAGCAACAGCGCCGAGACCCGCCCACAAAGTTACTTGCGGTTCGCGCTTTGACACTTGCGTTTCAGATCGTTAAAATAGGGCCCACTATGTGTTAAAGCAACTTACAATAGAGGTTAACATAGAACCAATAGGTTGTATTGCTTGTGGCCTAATGGCTTCACGCCTGGTTAAGACACGGTGTAACAATAATTGAATTACTGTATAATGTGTAAAATGTGTAGATGGACACGGAGAACTGACCAGACGTTGTAGCACTGGAAAAGAGAGTCCGGATACTCGGCCTGATAAGGCTCCTGACTCTCAATCGTACCAAACCACCAGGCATCATCTATCACTGCTCGGAAACGATCACCTGTCAATTCAGACACAATTACACATGCTCATCAACTCTGTATTAGGAAGCAGTCATTAATAGAAAGCAACAAATTAAGCTATTTCAAAGATACATTAAAAAAACAATAAATTTAGACAATTACTTGAATACATATTTTTTATATAAGTTTTGTATAAGTGAAAAAATAAGTATTTTTTTTAACAGAAAAAAAAAAAATTCAACAATTTTGTTGAATGTAACAAAAAAGCCATTTAATAGAAAATATCACAGAAAATAGATCCTCTGATCCTTTATGACTGTTAAGGTCGGTAAGCTTTTTTTCTTTTTTATGAAAGAGCAATTTGTCAAAATCAGGTCAAATGGAGTGTGAAAAAGCATGCGTGTTCAAGGTGTTTGAATACTTTGACATTTTTTATCATTAAAATAATTTTTCAACATGCATAAAATCACAAAGATGACATTTCTAAGAATTTAGCACTAGCATTTTCAACAAAATTTTCCAAAGATTTATCCTTTTCATCATCTCGAACATCCCTGTGAGCCATCGACCCATTTAAACCCATATAAATAAACATCTGTCCAGAAACACACTCAATTCACACACTAACCTATCATCCAGTTCCTCTGTCTTGCATTATCAAACTGCTGCCGAAGTACCAGAAAGTCGATGACGTCAGGCATGTCGTGGTATCTAAGACAACAATAGAAATGCGAGTCGCAGGTTAAAAGCCACACAGTGAAGATCGTCGTGAATAAGTCACCGTGACTCACGCAGACTGCACTCACTTCATAGAGAAGGAGCCGCCCGTCAGTTTGCCAGTGTCTGGGTCCAGGAAGGCCAGCTTCAGACAGCACAGAGTTGGCAAACCAACCTCATATTTGATGCCCACTACCTTCAACAGCTCCTGCTCCTGTAGGCACACAATCACAAATAATTTTCTTTACGTTTCATCATGTGTATGAAAAATAGTGTGAGGTTAAAATTAATTTTATTGAAGACCTACCCTAAGCTCTAACTTGTGCCAGGGCTGTTTTTTAGGATTTATACTGAAGATCTTGTTTTTTTTGGCCATCTCCACGTAAGCTTCATGGCCTTGACGGAAATAATATACCTGTTCACAAACACAACAATTAATTAATAAATACAACTTTTTCACATTTTAATTATTCTTTAGCAGATTGTTGCACCGAGGAATGTATTTTTTACCTCATCACCCATCTGTGGGCTGAAGGGGCATCTCCGTGGCATGGTGTCAGTGATCCAGGATGAGGGCAGCCATTCCTCTAATGTCAAACCCTGGTTCTGCAATTCAGGTATCCTCTGAACATACAAATCACACAAAACAAATCACACACATCTGAAAGTGAACTGATGGAATTTAAAGGGAGATACTTTTATGTTCCATTGATTAATCTTTATTTTACATCAATTATAAACAGATTTCAACATCAATTTATTTGTGCTATTTTAAATGCAATTTATCTATAGCTTTTCTTGTTGTACCCTTGTCTCAGATGTAGACTTTTAATCTCCATCCCTGATGTATATGATTTCTTTCTTCAGATAAATGTAGGCCAGTAATAACGGACGTAGGCCAGTAAGAGCTGTGCATGTAAACCTCACTCCTCTGGCCTCAAGCGCGTTCCATACAAGCGTTCATGAGAGGGACACTGAGACGCTGTGACGTAAGTGCGTTGTGAAGCTCATGTGAGAAGTGGCAGTCCTCTGTGCTTCTGCATTACTTCTCGTGCAAACTTATGTTTATGTCAAACTGAACTTGTGAATGCACCTAGGACAGTTGGCTGAAAGTGACGGTTTAGTTAAGGGTTAAAAGTATTAGTATTTTTCTTACACCTAACGTTTCACTTCAGAAGACATTGATTCATCCACTGGGGTCATATTGATTACCGTTACGATCGCTGTGTGTGGTTTTTCAAGCATCAACCGAGCGGCGCTCATTCAATGCCATTATGTGGACTCAGAGATTTGTGTTTGAAGAAAGAAAGCAAGTCTGAATAAAAAAAATCATATACATTGTGGATGGCATGAGTGTGAGTAAATGATGAGAAATATCATATTTGGGTGAACTATGCCTTTAATAAAGTTTGTGCACTTGCATAGACAACAGTGTCAGTGAAGAGCTTGTGATTAAATTAAATGTGTGAAGAACACAAAAAAAAGGTTTTCACTTGTGAAAATTATTTTTGAGTTAAGTCAAAATGTGATTGTAAAATTATGCAAAAATATTGAAAATATTAAATTGTTTGCACGTTGGATAAATTAAATGCTATTTATGAAATTAGCCTTGGCAAGAGAAAGGAATCTGTAATTTTATTCCAAACATTTCCACCTTAAAAATCAATGATGATATGGTGGAAATTAGATTTGTTTATAACGGTTCATGAAAAAGAAAAAGATTGACAAACCTCTTCTGAATGTTGTCAGTGGCCACATTCAATAAACTAATAAGCTTTATAAGTGTTTTAAGGGAGTTAAATTTCTACAAGTGTCCATGTTAAAATAACACACAAAGGACCACTGACCTTCCGTTTCTCCTTTGGCTTCTTCTTCTTTGGTAGGGCTCCATCTTTGTCCTGCTTTTCTTTCCTCCTCTCCTTCTTGGAGTCTTTTTTCTTCTCTCCATCTTCTTCCGAGCTGCTGGCATTCTTCTTCTTTTTCTTCACGCTGGTCTTCTTGGGCGGTTCGAGGTTTATGCCAGCATCTGCTGTCCAGTCTGAGTAATCACTGGAGTAATCGCTGTAAATACAAACAGACCCAGTATATATGTGTGGATCTGTCTGATGTATGTGTATAAGGACTATGTCCGATATACAGCACTATGTCATATGAAGTTTGAGGCTAATAAACATTTACCTTGAGCTGCTGTTATCATCAGGCCAGGGTTCTTTTTCCTCTCTCTCTTCATCTGATGATTCTCTGCTTGGAGGTCTTGCTTCTGTCTCTCCCTACAAAAAACAACAGGTACAAAGAGACTGAGGATTACACTCTTTTTTGCCATTCCCAGAACACTCCAATGGTTGAAACATAAAATTGTGATATATTTTACATACAAAAATTTATATATTTTGGGTTTGAATTCAACATCAAGTCTGATGTCACTACTCATCAAAAATCATTTTATAAATCAGTATTTTTTTTATCTTGCTATATTACTGATCAAGAAAAAAAAAGATTTGCGGTGTAAACAACTGGAAAGTATAAAATGTTCACAAACAAGCCTGTTGGCAGCAAATCATGATTTTACTAAAAGCAGGAGAAAGCACAAAATATTCACAAACAATTTTTCCCCTTTCTGACATCAAACATTAATTAAATCAGAATGACTGTTGTCCAAACTGACCAATGACTGCAATTTTTTTTTTAAACAATGGATATTAAGAGTTGCAGTTTGAAGGACAGGAGTTTATGCATGTTTTTCATGGTGTAAATTATGATTTGGTGTTAGTTGGCACTTACACTGCAGTTGACAGTATGAATCTGGAATACTCTTTCTATAGATTGAGAAACCTGTTATGTATGCTACACTGACACTACAAATGGACAATTCACACTTCTAACAGGGATTTTAACACTACAGATGGAACAATAACACTTCATACACAACGGCAATAAAAAAAAGACAATCCCCACAATAAATGAAACAATTTCATTTTTATATGTTCAAGTCAACATGAACTCAAAATTGACCCTATGTACTTGCTTAACACACATTCCTGTATAGTGAATGATTAATATATTGCAGTTATATATTGCATATATTGCTTTTAACAAAAGGTATTAACTTGCACCTCTTCTGAAATGACTTTCCTTTTCGATCAGTGTCACCAGGTGTAGTTCTCAACCACCGGTCATACAGAAACCACTTTTTATGATTCAATTCCTGATAAAAGTCAAATATAGTACATATATTCTGTTAGTTAGTATAGTCTACATGTACACTACCGTTCAAAAGATCGTGGGCAGTACTTTTTTTTTCTTTTCTGAAAGATACTAATACTTTTATTCTGCAAAGATGCATAAAATGGATGCAAAAATGACAGTAAAAGACTTTTACACTGTTTCAAAAGATTTCTATTTCAAATAAATGCTGTTCTTTGGAACTTTATATTATATCAAAGAATCCTGAAAAAAAAAAGTCTTCCGGTTTTCACAAAATATTAAGCGGCACAAGTGTTTTCAACAGGATTACATTGAAAATGAAGACTGGAGTAATGGCTGCTGAAAATTCCTTTTAAGGAATATATTACATTTTAAAATATATTCAAATAAAAAACACTTCAAACTTTACAATTTTAAACTTCAAAATATAAGTGAATTTGATTAAATAAATACAGCCTATTATGGGTGGTTACATTGATTTTACTTTTCCTTAAAAGGGACATTGCATGTTTTGACAGTACCTCAGAGGCACTGTGTTCTTCCTCGTTGGGTTCACTTTGACGACTCGTTTCCTCCACGGCCAAACGTGTATGGTAGTTATGCTGGTTACCCTGGTAACGGCGCCCCTCCTCCACAGCACTTTCTATAGCATGCTGGGTATAAGGAGGGAAAAAAAAAACCTCAGTACACATACTGCATTTACAGTGCATCCAGAAAGTATTCACAGCGCTTCAGTTTTTTTATGCAAAGATTTCAAACAAGATTTTTATCCATTTTGGAATAAGGCTGTAACATAAAATGTGGAAAAAGTGAAGCGCTGTGAATACTTTCCGGATGCACTGTAATTTCAGGGCTCCAGACTGCGACCATTTTTTGAGAATGTGCGAGTTAAAATTTGACTCAATTGGTGTCTGCCTAGTAGTGCCTACCTGCACTTGCATTAGGGACTTTTCTAATCTGTCATGCATTATCGACTACAGCAAATCAGCTATTCTCCCGTAGTAGACGGTTACAGTAGAACGTCAAGAAGTAGCAGTTAAATTTGTGCATGCACAACAGAACGCCAGTATCAGCAGCTGCTGCTTAAAGTCCCTATTATCAGTGCAGAAGCTGTGCATAAGCAGAGCGGGAGCAGCATGCTTCCATTGTGCTTTCACACTGGCAGTGTTTGTCGTGCGTAGCTGAACCGTGGCGTGTGTACTGCAAATACAGGTGTGTATCGTCCATTCTGTTCTTCTTTGACCCATCTGTCACATGCTTTGATTTATGATGAGCAGCATACTCTGCTGCGATGTGACAGTGTTCCCCTCTGTCCCAAACACACATATGCATTTAACATGCTGTATATAGGTAGTTTACATGATAAAAGTAATCTTAATCTTAAAGTTTAAATATGCCTCTAGTTTTAATCATTTAAACAGGCCTTTGAAGTTTAGGCGAAATCTCCTGGCAATGTGTTTTTGTGTTTGTTTTTTTGTTTTTTTTTCACAGCGCTGAATGTCATATGGTGATTCTGAAACACAAAACACTTCACTTGCATGATTTATGGTGAAATTTGTCTATTTTTCATGTTACTCAGATCAATTTTGATCAAGAACAATATACTGTGGCTTAATTCAACATGAGCGGCACAGCAAAATAGACTCAGATACAACTGATGTGTCCCAAGGGGACAATGGGTTGTACAGCTGTGAAGACTGTAAAAATATAATCAAACATTAAAAAAAAACACATATGGTGTTTTTTATGGTTTTCATTTGATAGTTAAAAGATTAAAACATTTTGCCAACATGAGGTCTCGTGTCTTTTTACATCAGTGCAAAACTAGGGTATGCAGATTAAGACAACTATTCATCAGCATGTATTGATTAATCCCATGTTAGCAAAAAAGAAAAAAAGTATGACCAAATCATGTGCTGGTGAGACCAACTGAGAAAGTTGGCAGCACCAGTGCAACCAGTGGAAAGTTAGTCTGGAGCCCTGAATTTGCATGTTAAACAGCAACAATGCGGTACCATACAGTATTTCATCCAACCTCTGACTAATCAATTAGTGAGCGTGATTAGTTTATCTACATTTTAATACATTTTCAAATTGATGATCAGATATGGTGATTTACCCGGTTTTCTCTGTGGTACTGGCTGTGTAAGCTGCGTCTCCTCCTCTCTGATCTGTAGATGTTTATCTCCTCCTCCCCTTTAGCTGTACGCCAGGTCTCCTGCTTACTACATTCACAAACAGACACACAGAAATGTCACAAACACCTCATCTATGTCTAACTGGAACAAACTGCATTATATTGTATAAAACAATAGAAAGAAATACATGAGAAGGTCTTGTTTGAGTAGCAGGTATCAAAATATTACCAATAACAGATATATGAATGTTTCAACTTCATTATGCATCATAAGGTTTTAAAACCTTAAATTAAGTTTTAAAAGCCAGATTTGCAGTGTGGTCTCAGACTTTTGGTTCTACTGTATTTGTGTGTGTGTGTGTGTTTTACCAAGCTATGGCTGGTGATAGTTCAGGAACGAGGACCCGTCGACTCCACGCCACCAAGTCTCTCTCGGTAGCGATCTCACTGCGAGGAGCGTTACTGTGCATCTGCCGAACACCTTCGATCTGTCCACTTCGTCTCAGACCCACGTTAGGTGGAGAAGAGACTTCTGTGGGAGAACTGACAGATCCTACGCACACAAACCAGACATGCAACCTGCATTAGCATTACTGTCACCAGAATTACAATCACCACCCACCAGTTTATAGAGATCATCTGATGACATTTTTACACATTACAGTAGAGATAATTACTCTAGATATTTGATCTTGCCCACTGGGAGGTTTGTTAGGCATTATTCATCATTGTAAAGTTGCTTTGAAACAACATGGACTGTAAAAAATACAGGCTTTCCATGGTTTCAACTTTTGAATTCGTTTTTGTCTTATTTTATTTTACATTTAGGTATTTTCTTTAAAAGGGGTCATATAATACTTTTTAATGTTTTCCTTTTCCTTCCTTATGTAATGCATTTGTTTTTTGTGCATGTATACGATCTGCAAAGTTACAAAGCTCATAGTCTAGGGATTTATTCTAGCAGAGCAAACTGAAAAAGGATTTTCAGATTTTCCGAAGAAGGATAAAATTAGGAATCAGAGGTTAAGATTCATTTATAAAGCTGTTCTTAAGCAGTACAAACCAAACGTCTGCTTGTACACAGCGCATTTTACAGAGGACCAACGAGACAACATTTATCACGTGTTTACAGTTGCTTAAAGCATTGGAAGCTAAAGCTCACGGTTATGGTAAGGGACATTACAATTCCGACACAAACTTGAGGTGTTTGGCCAAAGCACTGGGTCTGCTGGCCAATCAAAAAGCACTGGGTCAACTGGCCAATCAGAGCACTCTGAGCTTTTCGGAAGAAGGGGCTTTGTATAAATCAGCACATTTCAGACAGACTGGGAATAGAGGTACTGCTATAATGTACAGTATGTGCAAAATAATGTTTTATGAACTTTAAAGCATGTTAACCTATTCTATTAACCCGATTAACATAATAATGAACTTTAAAATAAAGGGGTCATATGATGCTATTTTAGAGTATTTACATGAATAACTGATATGGATGAAAAACTTCAAGCACTGTTTGAATAATAATATATACATTAGATGTAAAAAAATAAATAATAAAAAAATAAAAAAGTATATAATATATAAAGAATACTAAATTGTTTACAGAGGTATCAAGAAACCACTGAAATGTCACTGGTATTAATATCGGTTGGCATGCTTTACAAAAATCAACCTAAAAAACTGAGATTGTGCATTACCTCTATTGGCTCTGTTGTCAGACCCCAGCCTCTGGTCCTGCTCTTGCTGTAGTCTCTGGATCATATTATCAAGAGGACTCGAGCCTTCTGCAGCCTGCTGACTAACCACCTGATTCAACCCTGTGTGAGGAAATTAGAAACAAATACTGAGATATTTGAGCACCTTATTAGTGTCCAGTGACAGATTGTAGTTGTATGTTTGTGAAAGCTGTGATTATAAACAAGTGTCAAAAATTAATCTTCACAGTAAACTGCCTGTTTGCATTTCTTACCCGATGACGTGAGTCCCATCTGGGGTATGAGCTGCTCCTCTCTGCAGTTCTCTCTGCCGGGAACCAGCCTTTGGTAGCGTGGAGGGTGAGGGTTCCCATCCACGTCCACCAGGAACGGCGGAGGCATGAGGTGCGGTGCTTGCTGGGTCTGTTCATCCAGCACAAAGTTATGGGCATCACGGATCAGTGGCCGATAATCAGTGTGGAAGAACATCTGATCTGCTATCTGAATAACGGATCAATAGATACATTCAGAGTAAATACACATAGACTAAAACTTAATAAAGACAAACAGACAGAAGCTGCATAATAACATCATATCAGTTACAGATTTTTTTATTTTTTTCAATATCAGTATTGGACAATATTGCATTTTTTATTGTGCATTCTCATTTCCCCTATTTTCTGTCATCTAACACTCACTTAATCTTTAAAAACAATTTAATAACACTGTTAAATATAATCTCTATCAAATCTCACAATGAATATCAATTATCATACTTTACATTATAAAATCTAAATTTACTTGTAGCATTTAAAATGTAATAGTTTTTATTTCGTTTTTTTTGTTTTTGTTTTTTATTTAGAAAATATTGGCCTGAATTTTAATATTGGTGCATTCCGCATTTTTGCAATAAACACTATGTATACTGTGCAGTGTTGTTATTGTTAACTAAAATATAATTTAGCAATTTAAAAAACGTTTAGATGAAAAAATTAGATGAGGGAAAAAAACGTAAAACAAAAAATTTGACAAAAAAGTGTTGCCTTGGAAACTAACTTAAATTAATAAGTTTAAATTCTAAAATTACTAAAACAAAAATTATTTGAAGCTAGATTACTAAAACTAGAATTAAAATTAAATCACAGATTGAATAGTTTTAGCCTGACGCAGTTATAATTTTTTACATCCAGTTTCACGTTGTTTAAATAGCAAATGTACTCACGCCCATTTGTTCGCCCATGGGCATGCTGGTATGAAAACGAGGTGTGTTCAGGCGGATTGTTGACGCATTGCTATTTTGGGGCAACTGAAAACGACTGTAGTATTTTTTGTGTTATTTAAAGGGCACATTAGTAATATGTGCATATATGCGGGTGCACACCGCACGTACACGCTTAGTACACACACACACACACACATATACACACACACACACACACACACAGCAGCACACAAACATTTTTAAATATTCAAATAAAACGATTCCTCTCTGGAGAAGCATTCGGTCTTTCCGCACGCAAATTCTGCCATGAAAGGGAAAGGGAGATAGGCATGTGCCGGTATCACATTTTCATGTTGCAATTAATTGCTGAAGCTTTTATCACGGTATACGGTATTATCGCGATATTGTAATAAGTTGCAAAAAAATTTTTGTCATACTATAACAGGTTAAATAACTTTCTTATAACAAAATAACCAAACATTTAAATACAATAAAGCAATACACACAAATGTATAAAGTAAACAATATTTAAAACAGATTAAAGTGCAAAAGAATTATAAAGAACGATAGGTTACACAATAAGGTCTCACTAGTTAATGCATTAACATTAACAAAGAATGAATAGCTACATTTTTATAGAAGTTATTCTTCTTTGATTACGTTAGTAAAAAAAGCAACTGTTAGTTAGTGTTAGCTTAGGTCCATTAAATAATACAGTTTGGATTTTAATTATGTGTTATTAAATGCTGAAATTTAAATTAAACTAAGATTAATAAATGTTTTATAAGTATTAGTCATTGTCAGTTTGTTAATGAATGAACTAATGTTAAATAATAGAGCTTTATTGTAAAGTGTGTGACTGAACAACAAAGAATCAGAACATATTCAAACAATATCTAGGGTATGTAGTCCAGATTAAAATATAAAATGTTTAAGTTTGAAAATGAATAGCCTTAAGTCTTTAAGTATTAAGTATTTGGTTATGTGATGAGCACCGTAGCGAATACAGAAAACTGTTTTGTTTATGAGGATTACCGGGGAAATGGCTGCCTTTTCTGTAGTTCCGTCAGCGCCCTCTACTGTCAAAGAGTGAATGCGCGTCTCCTACACATTCCGCGATGTGCTCATGCACGTTGAGTTTGTTTACATCAGTGCACCTGTCAGGGTTCTGTCACTTCTGTCTAGTTTATTCATGGTTTTGTGACAGAGCCCTGACACTCCTGTATTGTTTGTCTTGTCTTGTGTGAGCGCGCAGCTTTGAGCATGCTCGAGCTGCGTGCTCTTCTGTCCTTGTGTTTTGTGTGCGGGCGTGGTGTTCGGATCCCAGCACTTCGGTCTTGTTTGGGTTTCAGTTTTGTGTTGGGATTCGGACATTCATGCTCCGCGTGTTTGTTTTGTCACTCTGTCTTGTCACGTGAGCGTGTGCTCTTCTGTCTGTGTAGCACACGGTTCATGTTTTCATCGGCCGTGTGCTTTCATCTTATGTTGTGTAGCACGTGGTTGGTGTTTTTCACTGGCTACGTGCTACGTCATGTTGTCATGTTTTGTGTGAACATGCAGCTGATGAGTTCTCATTAGCTGCATGTTCATGTCATGTTTGGTGTGTGAGCACATGTCTTGTTAAGTGTTTCTTTGTGCCATGTGCTCGTGTCCATTGTCTAACCCCGCCCACCTTGTTTCCTGATTATTGGTTCATTTGCCCCACCTGTCTTCCCTCGTTACCCTCTTTTGTTTGTTCCCTATTTAATCTCCTTGTGTTTGCAGTCCAGTGCGGAATCGTCGTCGTATTAACCTCATGTTTTCCTGCTCCAGTCAAGTCAAGTCAAGCCTAGCCAAGTCTGTTTTTCCCCCTCGGGGTAGTTTGTTTTGTCTTGTTTTTTTGTTTTATTATTATCATTAAAAAGCCCATTCCTCTGCATCATTGAGTCCTCGCTCCTTTCCCTTCACCAACCCTGACAGCACCTCTTTGACATGTTGTTTATTTTAAACGGTTGATGGGGCAAGTATTCTTAAAATGCATTCTAAGAAATCTAAATAATTTGTAATAATTCACGGTATTTTTAAGTGCCCACGGTAACAATATCGTGCATGTTCATTATTGTGATATATCGTATTACCGTGTACCGGCACATGTCTAATGGGAGATGAGACTCTGATTTGTTTATTGCACGTTACGCCCAAAACACACCCATGACTCATTAAGAGACAAGGTACAACCTTTTGGACCATGCGCCTGGCGCCGACCGTTTTTTTCTGTCGTTAAACTAGCAAAAGTGGTTTCGGAGACGCCCTGAGAGCACCTTCGCCATGTGCTTCAGACCATGTGCTCAGACCCATAGGGCCCATAGGCTTTCAGTACCTTGTCGTATCTGCTGCTAGAGCCAAAGCCGAAGATGAGCAGGTGACCGTGAGAGTCAGTACAAGCAAAGTGTTGCCCGTCTGGAGAACACTTACAGTCAAAGACTGCACCGTGGCCCTGACCCTCGATCTACACATCAAAATAGAGAAACACAATGAAAACCAATTAATCAATAGTGAACAGTTAATAAGTTAATTGTATTTATAAGCATATTTATTTTGGTCAAACATGTGATAGGATCTGATAAAAGAAATGGGAGTGTAGCTGGTTGTTTTACCATGTTGAAGTAAGAGCGTATTTTGACCCCTCTTGCCAGATCCCAGACGATGGCATTCCCATCGTGACCAGCAGAGAAAAGCACTCTTGAATCAAATGGATGTGGCTCCAACACAAACACCTCATCCTCATGGCCCTGGGGGTGAAGGGCCATGATGACAACATGATTCATCACATTTTGTCTCCTTACAATCATTCTGGAGAAATCTTCACATTCTTACCATCAATACATGAATAAGGTTCCCTGTATAAGAGTTCCACACTTTCAATGTCAAGTTGTTCGCAGCTGTGATGACTGTGTTGTCATTGCAATCCCAGGCCACCATAGTCACCTTCAGTTTGGTAACTTTGTCCTCTAAAGGTGGAGGGTTGTATTTGCTAAAAAAGACAGAACATAAGAAACATTTTCAAAAGAACATATAGGAATGACATTTTCTAAGTTTGCAGAGAGACAAACTAATATACCGAAAGACTGAATGTTTCTATTTTTCTTATTTCTAAAAAATGTATACGAATGATATTAACAGAATAACAATTTGAGTAAAATATTGAATTGAATAAGAATTGTCTTAATTAACATTGACATTTTAAAAAATGAACTGAAATTCTGGGATTCAAAATGTAATTTAAAACTAGAATTATGTGGAAAGCTGGAATATATTCCAGCATAAAATTTTATGTGGCATTCCAGAATTTAAATTTGGCCTCAGACTTTTGGACCCCACAACAATTTGACAAAAGCTGCCAAAGTTAACTTTAACGTTCACATGATTAAATATGTTCATGTTATTACAGGACCTTTACCAGTAAATGATGGAGAAAAGAGCACAAAAAAAGGCTTTACAGTGTTGCATCACAGTCTCTGCTGTGTGGTCAGAATCAATTGACCTTGCAGGACTCCAAAGTAATTATGTTACTAACGACCAATTGTTTAGCAAAGAAAATGTTACATTAATGCACAATTAATAGAGCCATACTTTTAAACAGTGATTAATGTTTGTCGTACCCAGGCAATTTCGTGGCCATGTCCAGGAGAATGCTCCGCCAGTCTTGCTGCTGCAGCTGCCATATCCGTGCTGTGCCATCTCTACTGCCACTCACAAACCTACACACACATTTATGGGTTTAGGTATATGTCCAATAATATAATCTAAAAGAATGTATACTCTGAAGCTTCATGAAAAGAAATGAATCAATGAGGCATACTGTAATCAATTTTAAGTATCTACTAAAATCCTTAAAGCGTTTAGTCAAACTCGATAAAATGAGAAAACTTATGGGTTAGTCTGGAGTGGCCAATGCGACAGTGAGTGTAGTTAATATGGTCCTCCTAGTGATTTTCAAAATGCACAATCAACCACAGGATTGATTTTGTTAAGTTTATTTCTATTACACTGATCTCATTTGGCTTGCCATTCCTTGAGTATATATAAGTGTTTATAATAGGTTTTAATAAAGGGTTTTGTTTTATGTGCACTGAATGTGGCTCTAGTATTGTTGACTATGTATTACTCTAAAAAACAGTTATGTGTTAAGGTCACAATTTGTATCAGTTTATTTTCCCAGATTGAAAAAAGAACAAAATCACAGTCAAGGTTTTTGACTTCTATGTAAACACGCTTTGCATATAAAATGAGTAAAAGTGTACGTTTTGTGGTAACACTTTACAATAAGGTTCAATTAGTTAACTACTTTAGTTAACATGAACTGCACTTTTAAAGCATTTACTAATCTTAGCTAATGTTAATTTCAACATGAATAATACATTATTAAAATCAAAAGTTGTTAACATTATATATACTGTGAAGTAACATGAACAAACAATGAACAGCTGGATTTTAATTAACTAACATTAACAAAGAATAATAAATAATACTATAATAAATCTATTGCTCATAGTTAGTTCATGTTAGTTAATGCATTAACAAATGAGACCTTATTGTAAAGTGTTACCTATTTTGTGTATGCGTATGAGGTTTATTGATGTGTGCTGTATGTGAATTACACAGCAAAAAATTATTTTCTTTAACCGTATTATATAATTTTACATTAACATTTTCAGAGAATATATTCTGAATTATACCATGGTCTGTCTGAATACTTGATTCTGATTGGCTAGAGGATGCGTAACGTCTCGGTTACGGATGTAACCCTCGTTCCCTGAGGAGGGAACGGAGACGTAACGTTAGTGACTAACGAATGGGGGTTTCGCTTAGAAGCCTATCAACTTCGAGTTTAGAGAAAACGCCCAATGGCGTGCCAATGCCATGGGGCATGCGGAATTTGCATACGTAACTCCGCCTCACCGCGTGAGTATATAAGGAAGTACGTGGCAATATCGCATTATGTTACCTGCTTGAGGAGCCAAGACTGAACTCCTGCGTTCCAGGTAGCACAGCTGATGTGGCAACGGGACGTTACGTCTCCGTTCCCTCCTCAGGGAACGAGGGTTACATCCGTAACCGAGACGTTCCCTTTCGTTCAGTCACTACGACGTAACGTTAGTGACTAACGAATGGGGGTCCCAATATAATCCCGCCACTCAGCTGTCTTCCAGTGCCCTGCGTAAGTGTGAGTACCCTGTCGTAAGACTAGTACGGACGAAGGACTCCCAGTTATCACAGGATTACCAAGGTACACTGGGAAGCATATCCCAGTGAGGGAATGCCAAGGATGCCTACCCGTGGGGAGGACTTAAGAGACACATATGAGCCGGCTAGGGGCTGCATATGGAGATCTCTAGGGTACCAGCCGAAGGTGGATTTTTAACCCTAGGGTTGGCGGGGACACGCCAAGGGAAGAAACCTGCTCACTGCGGAGACTTACGGTGAAATACTCGTGTGGGGGTCGCCGGAGGGGAACCATGCACACGGGGCACCTGGCCGGAGACGAGGGTCTGGGCTCGCTAGAGGGCAGACACACAGGTATCGGCGTAAGTAGTGCTGGAGGAGCTCAGGGCTCTCGGGGGAGCTCACCTGAGGAAATATCGCACGTATCCAGTCCGTGGAGTGGAGTGGCGAGCAAGCGAAGACACCCGAACGAGTTGGGTGTCGCCCAGCCTGCAGCTCTGCAGATGTCTGCTAGCGAGGCACCATGCGCTAAAGCCCAAGAGGAGGCCACACTCCGAGTGGAGTGTGCCCTCACACCAAGGGGACATGGTCGACCTTGCTGCTGGTAAGCCAAAACAATGGTGTCCACTATCCAGCGAGACAACCTTTGCTTTGAGAGAGCACTTCCCTTCCACTCTCCACCATAACAGACAAAGAGCTGGTCTGAGGTCCTGAACACTGCGTCATGTCTACGTAGGCGCGGAGGGCGCGTACTGGACAGAGCAATGCCAAGGCTGGGTCTGCCTCCTCCAAGGCAGCGCTTGCAGGTTCACTACCTGTCTCTGAAGGGAGTGGTAGGAACCTTGGGCACATATCCAGGCCGGGGTCTCAGGATCACGTGAGAGTTAGCCGGCCCGAATTCCAGGCACGCTTCGTCAACTGAAAATGCCTGCAGGTCCCCGACCCTCTTAAGAGAGGCCAACGCGGTCAGCAGAGCCGTCTTCATCGACAGGAACTTAATATCAACCGACCGCAAAGGCTCAAAGGGAGGCCTCTGCAGAGCACTTAAAACTACTGAGAGATCCCAAGAGGGTACGAGAGGAGAGCGAGGAGGATTCAGTCTCCTCGCCCCCCTCAGGAACCTGATGATCAGGTCGTGCTGACTTACCTTTTTGTTCTCCAAGAGATCGTGGTGGGCAGATATAGCGGCCACATAAACTTTGAGGGTGGTGGGAGACAGCCCACGCTCCAACCCCTCTTGGAGAAACTCAAACACGGACCCGATCGGGCATTTCCAGGGGTCTTCTGGCGGGAAGAGCACCAGGTGACGAAGAGGTTCCACTTCAACGCATAGGCATGCCGAGTGGACTCTGCCCTAGCGGAAGTGATGGTGGCGACCACCGTAGGTGGCAGGCCACTCAAACCTGCCGCGTCCCGTCTAGGAGCCACCCGTGGAGGTTCCAGAGGTCGGGACGCGGGTGCCAAAGGGTGCCCCGTCTCTGAGTAAGGAGGTCCGGTCTCAGAGGAATAGGCCAGGGAGGGGCTGTCGCAAGGAGTATGAGTTCGGGGAACCAGGTCCGGCCGTGCCAGTACGGGGCGACCAAAAGGACCTGCTCCTTGTCCTCCCTGATCTTGCACAGGAGCTGTGCGAGTAGGCTCACTGGGGGGAACGCATATTTGCGTAGGCCCCGCGGCCAGCTGTGCGCCAGTGCATCCGTGCCGAGCGTGCCCTCGGTCAGGGAAAAGAACAGGCTGCAGTGGGAAGAGTCGTGGGAGGCAAACAGATCTACCTGTGCGTCGCCGAACTGTTCCCAAATCAGCTGGACCGTCTGGGGATGGAGTCTCCATTCTCCCGGGAGAGGCTGAAACCGCGAGAGCTCGTCGGCTGCGTGGTTCAGGACCCCCGGAATATGGACAGCACGAAGGGACCTCAGGCGCTTCTAACTCCATAAAACGAGATGGCGGGCGAGTTGAGACATACGACGGGAGCGTAGACCGCCCTGGTGGTTGATGTACGCTACTACGGCCGTGTTGTCTGACCGGACAAGCACATGTTGACTCTTCAGCAGCGCTCGGAAGCGGTGCAGGGCGAACCGTACTGCCAGCAACTCGAGGCAATTGACATGCAGGAGGCGCTGGGGTCCTGTCCAGGAGCCCGCGGCTGCTTGTCCATTGCACATGGCACCCCAGCCCGTGGCAGAGGCATCCGTCGATACGACAACATGCCTGGAAACTCGTTCTAAGGGCACACCGGCCCGTAGAAAACTGAGGTTCGACCACGGGGTGAGCGTCTGTAAGCAGGCCCGAGTCACTTGGATCCGGGGCATGCCAGACAGCCATGCCCATCTCGGGACTCGATCGCGAAGCCAGTGCTGAAGCGGTCTCATATGAAGCAATCCGAGCGGCATTACCGCGGCTGCAGATGCCATATGCCCCAGGAGCCTCTGAAATAGTTTCGGTGGAACCGCACTCTTGCTCTCGATTTGACGGAGGCAAGCCAGCAGAGACTGCGCGCGCTCGCTCGTAAGCTGCGCGCACATGGCGACCGAGTCGATCTCCATACCGAGAAAAGAGATCCTCTGCACGGGGCAAAGTTTGCTCTTTTCCCAGTTGACCCGAAGGCCCAGACGGGCTAAGTGGTGGAGAACCAGATCTCTGTGTCCGCACACCTGCTCTCGAGAGTGGCCCAGTATGAGCCAGTCGTCGAGGTAGTTCAGGATGCGGACCCCGTGCTGCCGAAGGGGCGCAAGGGCTGCCTCGGCAATCTTCGTGAAGACGCGAGGGGACAGAGATAGCCCGAATGGGAGAACCGCGTACTGATATGCCCGCCCCTCGAAAGCAAACCGTAGGAACGGTCTGTGTCGAGGAAGGATGGAGACATGGAAGTAGGCGTCCTTCAGGTCGATCGCTGCAAACCAATCGTAAGGACGAACGCATTCGAAAAGGCGTTTCGCAGTCAACATCTTGAACGGAAGCCGGTGAAGGGATCGGTTCAAGATGCGAAGGTCCAGGATTGGTCGTAACCCACCGGTTTTCTTGAGTACAATGAAGTAGGGGCTGTAGAACCCCGACTTCATCTCGGCCGGAGGGACAGGCTCGATCGCACCCTTCGCCAGTAGAGTGGCAATCTCCGCACGCATGACGGGGGCATGGGCCCTGGTCACGGTATAGCGGACTCCCCTGTAACGGGGAGGAGCCTGCGCGAACTGAATCGCGTAGCCGAGCCCGACGGTCCGCTCAACGTCCTCCACATCACCAGGTAAGGCCAGGTGTTCTCCCGGACCACAGCTGTGGACATCGCCCAACCCAGGGAGCATGTGGCCACCTTCACCGCCCGGGGGCGGGGTCAGTTGCGGCACGCAGCTCAATGAAGAGCCCTGGGTCGGCTCCACCCTTGTGCATGTGCAAAGGGGCGGCGGCCTGCCCGTAGCTCTGCGGGACCACGCCACCGAAGTAGACGAGCCCACAGGCTTTGGGAGGGTGCTTAGGACAGCCACACCACGCCACGTCAAAGCCCTCTGTGGACACCGTAGATCTCGAAGAAGCTGACAGAGTCTCAGAAGGCTGTAGGAGTGAAGAGGTAGGTACTCTTGGCTCCGAAAGCAGAACATAATGCGATATTGCCACGTACTTCCTTATATACTCACGCGGTGAGGCGGAGTTACGTATGCAAATTCCGCATGCCCCATGGCATTGGCACGCCATTGGGCGTTTTCTCTAAACTCGAAGTTGATAGGCTTCTAAGCGAAACCCCCATTCGTTAGTCACTAACGTTACGTCGTAGTGACTGAACGAAAGGGAATATGTTTAATGCACTGGTAGTTCCAAGTCAGTTTAATCATCGTTCAATATTAATGCGCTACTTTAATTGAAGCGCACACACACATAAGTCACTAGCACAGAGATCGTGCTGCTCACACACAGAAACAGAAGCACAGAAACTTGCTGCCCTGTGACTTTTATTAATACATTTACTTCACTACTGATTCGCAACATTATATTACTCAGCAAGGAGTTTGTAACGTTGCTGTTTTTGAAGTAATTAAACTCACAGCTTCACTGCTAGTAGAGACGCTGCAGACACAGGTAATTCACATGCATCTCTTTCTCTCACTCGCTCTTTCTCAATAGGCTAATTCATTCAAATAAATGGAATAATTCAATCAAATAAATGTAACCTTACCACACTACTTGATCACTGTGCCTGATTTAGAGCAGACAGAACACTAGATCTAACATAACCATCATTTTAACCCTTCCAGTCAAATTTAGCTCTGCAAACATCAATGAGAGCTTTAACTTGTCAATGCTGGCAAATTATCATAGTATAAGCAGGATAATCCACGGCTAGCTGTGCATTAAACTATTTAAACACACTCCACGGAAGCAAGCACCCATCGATTCCTGTCAGGCGTTTTTTTACCTCCACGTTGTGCATTCAAATAGTTTTTGCCCCGTGCTGGCAAAATGAGTCACAATGAGCAAATTTTCAAAAATTTGTTATTTTTATTTTCACAGTTTCTATTAAAAAACCTTCAAAATGATGTATGATTTGTTGGAATCAGACAAAAATTTACTGAGCTATACCTATTTGAAGTCGACGGAATCTCAAATTCAGTTTTGAGAAAAATCTAGTTCTGAAGGTTCCTAAACAAAATCACCTAGCAACTATACCTTAAAATCCCTGGTAATAACACCAAACTTGGTAAGATACAGTACAATAACAATTAAGATACAGTCCCGCGCGGATCTATTATAATACCGTATTCCACATCAGATGTTTTCCCCCAACACTTAACCAAACGTTTCTTTCAGACATAACAGATGTGAATACTCGCCAAGACAGATATTTTGAAATACTGTAATTCTATGTATATGTGTGCATGGTTCAGACTCATGCCATCGAGAATTCGCTATGAATATTCACAAAGTTGGAATGCTGCACTTTAAAACTATACCAAACTTGTGCAGAGGGGAAGCACCAGTGGCCGAGAAGCAAGCACTGCATTTTTATAACTGCATTTTTCATGAACAAAGGAACGGTACTCCTCTCTGAAAATGGACAAATAAATTTAAAATGTTAAATTGCTATTTTGAGCACTGGGATCGGAAGACGAGGGCTTAACTAATTTTTATGAAAACCTCAAATGAAAACCTCAAATTCGACCAAAATTTTAATTTTTCACTTGCTTTGCTTGTAGCTCGGAATTAGCCTGTGTGCATTCTGACTCATCTTAATCTTAATATATTATGCAATTTTGATTCTCAAGTAAATGTATTTTGGGATGTTTATATATTTTTGCTGGAAAACAAGAAAAATAATTACTAAGAAAATGATTTTTGCAGTCTACAAAGCAGTGGCATAGCATTAATGTGAATTAAAGACAAAAATTGCATTAAACTGCAAGGTCGTGACGAGCTGATAAGTTTGCATAAACATAAGAGTGCATTACTCTATGAGGTAGTATGGCTCTAAAAATGAGTCAGAGTGTTACCCCATTAAATAAGACCGAACCAGTAACACACAATGCACACACAGTCTACTCATTTGTGGCATGGACATCTTCTTTTTGACAGTATACTCTTCTGCAGTTCTATTGATTTGTGAGATTTCTTCCCTTCTTATATATGCAACACTGGATGCTGTCTCCTCCGGTAAAAAAAAAATGTTCATGTGAACATCCATCTTTTTAATTCCTTAGGGACCTGTTACAGACCTCTCCATCCTACTACTCTCCTTCCCTCTCCTTCTTCTCCTGTCACACTCTCTATTTCCCCTTCCCCCAATGCAAAAACATTTGCTCATTAAAGTAGAGCGAGTGAGGAACATAAAAGAGATTGCAGAGACTGAATAAAGAATTGGTGTGTGTGGGTAACTGTCATATGCCTGTTGTTTAAGTAGAAAGACATTTCACGCACCAGAATTCTTGTACGATGTGTATCGTAGGCATCTGACACGCATGTTTGTGTGTGATAGGAACAAGGGTATTTTTTCTGCCGACAACATCAGCTCATAATAATTATAAGAACCCCCACATCCCATTAATCCAACAAACCTGACATACGAACACACACTCTCTCTCTCAAATTTGCACATGTACACAGATAAATGGAGCTAGTGTTGCTCACCTATCTCCACTATGGGAGAACTGGATGCTGTCGACTTTATCCTGAGGAAAAATATGAAGTCATTAAAAAACATGAGGGGAACCTCAAAACAATAATGTATTCCTGCAACAATAAAGCAAGAAAAGAGAATGAAAATGAGGTGCTTTAAAACAATAGATCAACATTAGATTAACATTGAGAATTTTTTTTTAGGTGGACACTATTACACACATATATACACATTGGGGGGTTGTATAACATAATAGTTGTAACATGATCAAATGAATTATCTTATATAATGCAAATATTATATTAGACCATTATGAAATATAATAGTATAAAAGCAGTTTATTATATTTGTCTCTGAACCACAAAACCAGTCGTAATTGAGATTTATACATCACCTCAAAGCTGAATAAATAAGTGTTCCAATGATGTATGGTTTGTTAGGATAGGCCAATATTTGGTCGATATACAACTATTTGAAAATCTGGAATCTGAGGGTGCAAAAAAATCTAAATATTAAGAAAATCGCCTTTAAAATTGTCCAAATGAAGTCCTTAGCAATGTATATTACTACTACTACTAATTTTTGTTTTATACATTTACAGTAGGAAATTTACATCATATCTTCATGGAACATGATCTTTACTTAATATCCTAATGATTTTTGGCATAAAAGAAAAATTGATCATTATGACCCATACAATGTGTTGTTGGCTATTGCCACAAATATACCTGTGTGACTTATGACTGGTTTGGTGGTCCAGGGTCATATATAGTATAATTATATAGTATATTATATACTAACTTACAAAATAGAATAATTAATCATAATTATTAATGCTTTTTTTTTTTTTTTTTTAGAAAAGGGTCACAAACACAGATTCAAACTTGGGCCATTTGTGCAAGAAACAAAAAGTCAATACGCATGCTCTACCTCTAACTTTTTCGACATCTAAATTACATTTTGTTTATTAAGGTGTAAATGGTCACAAAATGCAAACAAACGCATTACATACTGTGTGAGACTCCAGCTCAGATATCTTCTCTGGTTGACCACCTCCAAAGTAATAAACTCTAATGATGTGATCAGTGCTGCCTGTTGCGAGGAACATCCCACCTGAAATATCATCAAAAATCACTTAGCATTACATAAATTATAATCACTAACACAGCATTAATGTGCATACAAATCAGAAAAAATCCCTCATTAACAAAAGCTTTGTCATCATTTTCATGTAGAGGGAATCTCACAAATAAGCAATAACCACAATATGGTGTTAATGAACAAGAACTCAAAAAGTTCAAACTAATTTAGACTGTGTAATACCAAAGAAATGTAGAGGAAAAAAATAGAATCTGTGTGTGCATGTCTATCTGGGTGAATGCCAGTCGAGCGTTTCTTTTCTTCAGTAATGTGTGTTTGAAGAGCTCCTGCAGCGATGAACACTCTTTTTAAAAAAGTCTGTGATATCTGTCTGACAACAAGATATTTATAGCCTCACTTTGTAGAAAATGTTTAAGCCAAAACGATCCGCTGTCACTCTATAATCTGCTTATAAGCTTTCAGAACAATGAAAACATGGGAATAGTCACTTAATATCACATTTCTATGTAAGCACACACAGTCTTAGATATATGGCTGTCAAATGACAACAATTTGTAGTTGAATTACATGATTTGCAGGTGAAATAAATCAAATTAACTGCAAATAATCATATATATAAATATTTGATTAGAAAAACCCACAAATTAAGGTAATAATGTCAAACAAAAACAGTGAAAAAGCAAGCTTAGAAGTTAATCTTGTTTGTTTTATTTCCATATTATTGAGCTTAATTCTATCACTGGCCAACTGTCCACAGTAATACATTAAATCAAATTTGTCAATCTGTCCAGTAAAGATTTAGACAAGACTGTGCATTTCATTAACAGCCGTAATCAATATAGATTTTCTCAATTCAAACAAAAGTTATATTCCATTTTCTATCGTATATAAAAGATCACATCTGTATCATGTCATATGGGAAAGCAGTTAAAAAAACTGGCAGATACAACTGATCAGTGTCCCAAGTGTCTCATTTTCGAACACATCACATTTTACTGCAAGTGCAGTGTTGGAACAAAAGCATTTTGTCAGATAGGTTCCTGATGGGAGAGGCTGTGAATGGTAAAAGAAACCTAATAAAATGGGAGCAGGTAGAGGTGAGAAAAGAGCTTTGACACTTCTGGCCTACCTGCACTAAAAGAGGAACAGATCATCTGCACGCCTGGTCTGGGCCGTTCAACGAATTTGCTGGGCCGCTGCCTGCACACACATACAAAACACACAGAAGCATGATGAGTGCCAGAATATAGGCTCTTATTGGTCTTTCATGACCCTTATTAAAGGTGAAGGGTGTCATTTCTGTACCAAATGGATTTGCAAAAACAATGGTTGAAGAAATAATAGTCTCAGCACATTAAGTTGGGCAAAGAGAAAGTTTTTAGCACAGAAAAATATGACATTTCAGCTCTGTTCAAAAGAAAATGACATGTTTCTCCTTTATATTAATTCAACTAAACAAAAAGAGCTTCAAATGAAAACACTCTAAATCTTAAAGTCCCACAGATGTGTGCAAGAATAAAGGAAACTCACCCAAATTTGAGTGTGCATGCGTCCCACTGCCAGAAACAGATGGTCCCGTCAGCTCCAGTGGAGGACAGGAACCTCTTATTGCCACTGCACAGAGGAGAAAACTACACACACACAAACAGCTGAAACAGGTTTGCAACACATTAAACATGGTCTCTATGAGTGGCTGTGCAATTGTGCTTGACTATACCATACAATGCACATATATTTGCCAATGTACATGTATACCGTTCAAATGTTTGGGGAAAGTACAATTTTGTTTTTAAGAAATTAATTTTATTCAGCATGGATGCATTCAATTCTATCCATTAGTGATGTTATGGTGAGGAAATCTTCACACCGGTATATTAAAACTGGTATTATCGTTATGAATGTGCACTCACTTTTCACTTCCGCTACTGAGTTTGCGATCTCGCGTATAAGGCCTATAACTTGCTGACATCATGGAGCCGCTATGTATATGCGGGGCATTGAAACCGCTCGAATTCACAATCACGAGTAGGCAACTCTGCATATAGGGAGCAGTGGTACAGACCGCACATTTTACAAGATGAGATATTTGTCAATGACGCTCAGTATCTGTTGCACACCAAATTATCCGTCATTGTTCTGTCATTCATCTCATTTCTCCTTACTCTCGTTACATCTGACTTCTGAAGCATTGTGCTGCGACTCTGCAGCTCGTGCTGTATATGGAGCAGAGCAGATGCTTTCGATTTATACTTGGAGCCTCTGAAAGATTGCGTGTACTTCAGATATCTTTAGTCAGGTGCATTTACATTGTGACTGTGCCTCAAATGCAATCATTTGTTTACAGAAGTGTGACCCAAAAGACCCATATAAGTAAGCCAGTTAGGTCAGCATCTGGTCAATGTATCATGGGCTCTCCATGGGAGAGGTCCTATCAGGTCATCATCTGATTACAGTATCATTGGCTCTCCATGGGGTGTTATTTTATTGTTTGTGGCACATTTGTTACCAGATAAAAAGGTATGGTCTCAAAGACAGGTTTAAGATTATTTGAAGGACATGCTAACATTGCTGCTGAAGAACTGCTAAATTACAACCTTCAATAAATTGAGGATTAAGTGACACTGAATACTAGACTAATGGCTGCTGAAATTTATATTAATATTTCTCAATAATACTGCTTTTACTTATCAAATAAATGCAGCCTTTGGGAGCATAAGAGACTTTTAATAAAGCATTAGAGATATTTAAAAATCTTACAGACCCAAAACTTTTGAACGGTAGTGCAGCTACTGGCTACTAGTTTCACAGTCATTTTGGCAGTAATAGTTCTGCAGTTTCTTACAATCAAGGAAATGACTGTAAAACAGAAGCACAATTTGTGCTGTACTTACAATAATGTGTCTGCATTACAATAATCTCAATATTTATATGCACTACTTTGTTTTAATACTATTTTGTTGGCCTTCTTGTACATAATAAAAGTGCACCTTCTTACCACAGTACTATTTCACACAATGTACTATTAATTGTTTATAATAGATATGTTTGCACCATAACACAGAACAATCAGTCATAATGCCTAGTTTATTTTCTCCATGTACATCCAATTGTGTTCTGTGATATCGGCAGGAAGATAATTAATTTAAAGGTCCAAGTTTCCAGCCAAAAGGACTATTAATCACCATAATGTTGACTATTTATACTATTATCCTACAGTGGTGTTCAATATGGTTGTCTTTTACACTAATTTAGTGTACAACCGCAGAAAAGGACCTAGAATGGAATTGATTACACAGTAAAAATCTAAATAGGCTATGTTATTGTAGGGAAAAAACCACTGTTAAATCTTAAATAGAATTCTTTATAGTGGGGAATTTCTCATGCATATCTCTGTGTGTCTGTTAAAATGTGAATGTAAATGTATTGCACACCTGTAATGACGTGATGGAAGCAGCGTGGCCCTCCAGTACCGCCAGCGGGGCGCAGGTCTGCAGGCACCACACTCTGATCATTTTATCACAGCTGCCGGCTGCCAGCAGTGTGTTCTCATAATTCACAGCCATGTCTGAAATCTCTGCCGCATGACCTCTCAGTGTCGCCAGCAAACGCCCGTTATCCGTCGCCCAGATCTTCACCAAACAGTCGTCTGAACCCTGAGGAAACACACCACAAACGGTAACCCCTCGGACCCTGCTAAAGTCATACGTCAGAATGAGCTGCTTTTCAGATGGAGTCTTCTTTCCGAAGATCTCATCAGAAAGTTTGGTCTCTGTGCAGCCAAATAAAATCCACAAGAATGTAGTTCCAATGTAGAATCAAGTGTTTTGCAAATTAATTAACTCATGCAGAGATTCCAGCCAATTGTCTGAAGCTAAACCAATGCCCGCTGGGTCTGTAAAGATGGACGTATCGAGTCAAATGCACTTAATACAATTAAATAGGCTCAGATAACAAGCTCGGTCTGCACCAAGAGAAGCACATTACCTAAGAGTGAGTAACAATAACCAAAAAACAAACACAAAGTTGATGTTACCCTAAAACAACCCATTGTTTTATGTATCCAAACCACTTTTGGAAACTTACCTTGGTCATAAAGTCAACATGAAATCAAAATGACTATTTACTTAATGACTTTAATTAATGTTCCTAGTCTTATTGAGAACAATTCTTCAGTGCATGTTATTCCAAATAAATAACTTTCCTTTCCTACTTTAGATATTTAGCTTTCTACAATAGCCTGGGCCTGTGGAAAATTTCTTATTATTTATTATGAAACATATCTAATACTACTTACAATTGATTATTGTTTTAAAAGAAAACTTTCTGATCGATCCTGAATATTTATACATATTGTACAGTATGTAGTGGGACAAGTATTAAATTGCTGTTAAATTTTGAAATTGATGCTTTTATTCTGAAAGTCTGCATTAAATTGATCAAAATTACATTAAAGGACATCTATAATGTTACAATAGATTTTCCTTTTCAAATAAAAGTTGCTCTTCAAAATTCCTATTCATCAAATAATCCTGATAAAAAACTGTATTATGCCTTCCACAAAAATATTAACAAGTAGTACAACTGTTTTCAACATTGGTAATAATAAATGTTTCTTGAGAATTAAATCTGAAGGATCATGTGACACTGAAGACTGGAGTAATTATGCTGAAAATTCAGGTTGGCCTTCACTTTTAAAATATATTAAATAAATGCAGTCTTGGTGAGCATAAAGAGACTTCTTTTAAAAGCAGTAAAAAAAATGTTTGACCCCAAACGTTTGAATGGTAGAGTGTACATCATACGAATGCTTCCTGCAGAAACATTACAAATGTCTTCTAACACACTATTCTTTACTAATAGTACATCTAGAGAGTCCAATGTGAATTTATTTCAAGGTGAATCAAACATGCTAAAAATGCAGCACTGTGGCATTGCATTTCCATGACAACAAGCAGAGGATCATAAAAAGCAAGTGCTACCTAAAGCAGTCTTTCAAATAACAGCTTGATTGAAAGATGCTTATTTTACTCAAATAATCAGCTTGCCATTTACCTCCTCATTTCGTGAAACTCAAATTTACCAACATGAAAATATCACTGTTGTTTCCAGAAACACTAGAATTAACTGCTGTAAGACAACCGTTAATATGCAGGCCACACATGCATATCGAATTGAGCAGAGAAAAATGATCCCCAAGCCACACACAGAGACGAACATTCCCGAAATCTGTTAAACACAGACGGAATGCCAATGACACACTGGCTAATGGCTCAGGAATATGAAAAAGATTATTTTATTCGTGGCTTGCAGCCAAATCCACAAAAGAAACACTTTTTTCAACATGCGCGCACAGACACGCCCCCCTACGCCGGGAGAAAAAGACCTATAGAAAGAAAAAAAAGAGGAGGAAATACACAGAGAGACCCAGATTGAAAGAGGAAAAGACAAAGAGAACAGGAGTAAGAGAGAGAGATTGAAGGAAAAGGGAGGGAGAGGGAGAAAGAGGGGGAGTAATCCTTGCTGTTCAGCCATTTTTGGAGCATTAAAACTTGCAGAGTAAAATGGAACCCAAGAGTGCACACTCAAAAACACACATCAGCGAAACACACACAAGCACAATCCTACAGGCCGCTTAAAACCAGAGCGCTGACAAATGTTAACAAAAGCTCACGCCACAGGCTGAGTGAGATAGTGTCAGAGAAATGCCTGAATCAAAACACGTCCACTCATACACACACACCCAGAATCTTTAACAAGTTTGTGGGCATGATGATGTCACAAAGCAACAGTATGCTTGTCCAGATGGAACATGACATGACCTTTGACCTCTACACTTATCCCAGAGTCAAAACATTATCTGTCTCTGTGAGCTCAGAAGGCTCACTGTCTAAAAATACCCTTTTAGTCACTAGGAAATTAAGAGTTTCCAGTGAAGCACAACATTGGACAAAAGAAAAGAACTACTCACTGAAAATCCAACAAAAGGCCATAGAGCAGAGTCCGATTTATTAAGGACATGCACTACTGCTCAAAAGTTTAGGGTCAGTAAGATTTTTTTGATGTTTTCATAAGAAGCCTCTTATGCTCAGCAAGGCAGCATTTATCTGATTAAAAATAAAAGTTAAAAATAAGTAATATTTTTCGATTAAAGCAATAAGTCACAAAAAACTATGTGCGTATATAGACTGAACAGATAATACGTATGCGCATGACGTCACAATTCTCACAAATGTGCCTTCTTTTTTTTTTACGTGGAGACAATAACGCTATCGTTTTCAAAAACCTGAAACACGTTTTCAAAAGTTTGCATTTTTAGGCCCCCCAACATTTTTTATTATCAATGTTAAAAACAATAATTTATGTTTACAATTTATTTTATTATAATAATTTATAACAGTACAATAATTATAACAAACACAACAATTTATTTTTGGAAAATGTGAAAATGTGTTTTTTCAGAATTCTTTGATGATTGATTAAAACGATCAAAAGGGATTTTTTTTAACATTGTTAATGTCTTTACTGTCAGTTTTGACCATATTAATGCATCCTTGCTGAAAATAGACGTTTTTTTATCTTTCTGACTCAAATTTTGAACGATAGTGTACATAGGCATCAAAAAGACCAATTAAAAAGTATTTAAAAAGTCTCAAAATGTAAAAAAACATTATGATGTAAAATGAACATGAAATATTCTTCACTATTTCTAGGTCACTAATCAAACTAAGTAAACTGTGACTGATCATGTGAGTCTTGGTACAGACAGACATTCAGATATTCTTGCTTCCACTGACGCTCTTTGGATCATCCTCAAATCATGCAAGAGGGAACATGATCATCATGTTTTACACAAATGTTCCACTAAATAAAAAAAAGCTAAATATTTTTTACTAGTGGTCCCAAACCCTTTAAATCAAAACGTATTGAAAACACTTTCCGGACATGATGAATTACTCGGTCACATCAAAACAGGCCATAAAATCGATATCGAGCGCCACATTTACATGTATTCTTTATGCTTTTATGCAAAGCATCTCGCCATGTAAAATAAACACAATTTAACTGTTAATGGTACTATCAATGATAAACTACAGAAGAGTTCTTTTGAAGCACTGTAACAACATACAGTGTGAACATATAACTCTCTTACAGGCAAGTCCCTGCTCAACTCATAAAACCACAGCTGCTTTCAGAACCTCAAACCCACTCAAACATCTGGACCAAACAGCGATCAGATCCCTCCATTCAATAGGTCATTTGAGACTGTCATGTTCGTTGGGGGATTTTGCAATGTTAAAGCTCTTGACCTAAATTTTTTTATTATGACACTTTAACAGCACCCTAAAAAGTTTAGTGGCATCCCTTTAAATTCCTTAATGGGTAGGCATACAGTTGTATGTGTACAGTTTAATGAGGCATACAGTCTAATTAAAGCCACAAAAGCTTCACCACTAAGTGGTTTAAACATTGTACTTGTCAGTATCTGTATGTTCTGACTGCTTAATTTACTACATTTATGTAGAATACATAGATATTTCTGAATGTATTTAAATATTATATATACTGAATATTAAATATGTTAAAAAGCAAACGCATGGTCATGGTACTTCTCATTACAGTAAAGAGTGCAAAATGCAAATTTATAATATGGGATATATGAAGTTGCCCTCCACCACACACACTGTAAAGGTTCACACACATTTTTATTTCTTTCCTAGTCATTTGTGATCTCTGGATAAGGATTTTAAATATATATAGAGAGATTCTATATATATTATATAGATATATCAAATATACAGCAACTTCTAGTCAATTAGTTGAGAATAGCTAGAAAAATATATATTAATTCAATCAAATCTAGACCTCGAAATTACAACTGTCAAATTGCAAGTTTTCCCTCCCAGATTTTCCATGTCCTTGAGACTTCGATTTAAAAACAACACTTCCTATTCATAGTGCTTTCAAACAGATTCAAAAGTTAGCAATCATTTTCTGAATGTTTTTATTTTTTTCCATTAATTTGCCAATTTCTTTAAATCTTTTTTGATAAGCTGATATTGAAGTCACCTCTTAGTCTTTAATCCATCCAATTAACACTCGCAATAAATAAAACTCAACAATAAATTAATATTGCATCTTCTCCCTGTGGTCAAAGCAAATACATTCCCAGATACACATGCAAGCACACACACACACACACACAGTCTGACAGCACAAGAACATAACGAACAAATTAAAATTCCATAACCTGATGTAATACACTCCAGAATACTATACTCAAAAAACAGCCAAGGGAGGGCACACAACACAAATGTTCATAAATATGTTTCAGACACATACAGTGTTCTAAAAGCCTGCACAATTCAGTTTTATGATTCATTCATACATTAAAAAAAATAATAATATTCATTATATATCATATAAAATAAATAATGTCATAAAACCAGATGTCTTACTGTGAAGATGCGGCGACCGGTCCGGTCGAAGGTGACACAGTACACAGATGACAGGTGGCCCAGAATTCTCTTGTGCATCTTCATATGTTGGTAAACAGCTGTAGGAACCAGCTGACCCAACCGATATGAGCCATTCAGCCTCCGACTGTATACCGTTTCCACTATAGCACACAAGACATATCCAGAAAAACAACATGAGAGCAAATATGCTATATTTGAATCTACAGCATCCGAAGCACATTCTTATTATAATCATTTCATTTACAGCAAAAACTATTTTTAATGTATGGTCCACAATTTCTAAAACGCATATATAAGCTAAATGTACATATTTCAACCATCAAATTCATACAAAAGAGCTTTTATAAAGGTCTAAGGATTTGGATGGATGTTGTTTCTTCCACTGGATTACATGATCATAGCAACCAATAAAAGGCAACTTACCAATATTGGGCGGGCTTCCATAGATGACTGGCGGCTCCGGTGGCCTGCCACAGTGCAGGGCTGCGAGGGCGGACCCCTTCCATACCACGTGCTTACAACCTGCCAACAAACACGTGGGACTGTCATTAAATATACACTGTAGAAGTGATTGAATTCCTAGGCACACATACACAAACTGGCATTGATGTAAAACGCATATAGATATACACTGAAAAACAAAATGCATTATATATTATTGTGTTATTTCTTGGAAGGGCACTAGAAATATTGTTGATAATGTTATTGAAAGTTTGGTAACACTTTACAATAAGGTTCATTTTTAATAAACATTAGTTAATGTATTACTACACGAACTAACCATGAGCAATACATTTGTTACTGTATTTGTTCATCTTTGTTAACTTTAGTTGATAAAAATGCAGCTGTTCATTGTTTGTTCATGTTAGTTCACAGTGCATTAACTATGTTAACAAGATTTGAATAAAGTAAATAGTAAATATAAAAAATTAACATTAACAAAGATTAATAAATGTGGTAACACTTTACAATAAGGTTCATTAGTTAACATTAGTAAACTACATTAGTTAACATGAACTAATAATGAACTGCATTTATAAACCATTTATTTATCTTTGTTAATGTTAATTTCAACATTTACTAATGCATTATTAAAATCTTGCTAACATTAGTTAATGCACTGTGAACTAACATGAACAAACCATGAACAGCTGGATTTTTGTCCACTAAAGTTAACACAGATTAAGTAATGCTGAACAGAGGTGAACAACAACATGGTTAGTTCATGTTAACGAATGCATTAACTAATGTTAACTAATACAACCTTATTGTAAAGTGTTACCATAAATGTTGTAGAAGCACAGTTCATGATTAGTTCATGTTAACTAATGTAGTTAACTAATTGTAAAGTGTAAAGTGTTACCGAAAGTTTTAATTGCTATGAAATATATTTTATTTTGAAGGCAGCATTATGGAGGAAAATTCCACCATTATTGATCAAATAACATTTATCTTTCTTTTGCATACACATCAGATGCAATAGTGAGATGCCATTTGTAAGTATTAAAAATATTCCCAGTTAAATCCTTTAGAATGACTTTCACAAATGTGAAAGTTTTCAGCCATCTTCAACTTTTGCATTAAAAAAAACAGTATCACTCAAAATACACATCTGATCTTACATTGCTTTACATTATTTAAATCATACCTTTTTGCTTCACTTGGCTGTTAACTGGTTCATTTATTTATTTTAAAAATGGACGATGAATATTGAAACAGAAACACTCACTTTTGTTTGTACGTAGCACTGACTGTCGTCCGGCTCCCAGCAGCGAGTTGACTCCAGGTACGCTGGCTGACACTTCCCTCTCTAAAAGAGGGCTCACTCGTTCACACACCTGCAACAGGTGATCTGAAGAAATGTGCCTGTACAATTTGACCTATACACACAATCACAAACATGTATTAAGGCAAATGGATCGGTTTAATACATGAGGTATTTCATATAAGGTTCAATAACCTAAATTGTTGTGTTGCAACAGTGTATGCATAGAAAGTAGATTTAAACAAAAAAGTAGAAAATAAAAAAGCACCAACATGCTTTTGTGTGAGCATGAATGCACGTTTTTTTTCAATTTACAGTCTTAACATTAATCTACATGAATACCTTTTTAAAAATATAATCACAATTATATGATTAAATTAATTAATGACATTTTCTACAACAACATTCCAATTTAATCAAAGCATGCAATGTGTAGCTAATTAAAAATGATCAGCATCACCATGAAATAATTTAATATAATGAACGTGTACTAAAAATAATTAGATAATAAAATAAAAGTATATATTTAAATACAGCCATTTACCAGACATTGTCAATGCATTTACATAATAGCATAATTAAAACCTTTAGAGGATTATAGACGACACTTCGTTTCAAATCAATCCAGTTTTACTGCGGTTTTCTTCATCTTTCCATATTCTCCCGAGAGATGAATCTAATCTACAGTGTAAAATGTGCGTCCCCATGCGCAACGCGTCAGTACGGGCATCTTTTATCAAGCCTGTTCAGCAGATCCAGCTTCCACTGCAGGCCAGTAATTAATGTGGCTTTAATTGCATTTAGCGTCATCCTATTGGTCGACACACACACACACACACACACACACACACACACACACACACACACACACACACACACCATATCTAGCCACACACACACCGCTTAGCTAATGATTTTATAAGCCATGTTTAACAGTGAGTGAATCAGGGTATATGCATTAAAAACATTAATTATGAAATTAAAATCAGTATCTAAATATAGCCTACAGTTTTGTTAATTAATTATTCCTAATTATTACATTACATTTAAATTATATTGCGAAAAAAATAGTAATTAAAATAAAATAATTACTTCTATTATTTGAATAAACACTTTATTTAAAATACGTGTATTTATTTTACAAACGTGAAAATATCACTTAGTGTTGTTATTATTAGCACTATTTAACTAATCGTATGAATAATGATAATTAATGCAGATTGCATAGCTCATTAACATATTGATCGAGGGACTCGAGACCTAACAAAAAAAAATGTAATTGACAGCGCCAACATCAGGCGGTGATGTCTCGTGAGCGTTATTCCTACACACAATCTGCAGGCACGGGCTTTAACATCTTCACACACGGTAGTGAAATCATCCACGAACGATCACACACACACACACACACACACACACACAAACGCATTCACTCAATATAATACGGGGATCTAATGGCGTAGCGGCGCGCGAGATCCTCCGCGAGACAATCGCGGATACAATATAACAGATTATCGCTACAATGTGTGTAGAATGTCGCCGTGTACAAGAGACGACGGAGATACAACGGTAACAGGCTGTGTGATTAACACACTGTTGAGTCTATTAGTTACGCAACTGATATATATTGGGGGTGGCCATAACAGGGGCTGGATCAAAACACACTAAGTTTTTAAAATCAAGATATTTCGGCGTCTCTCACTTCAAATGCGGATTCAAATCGTCTTCCCGAGTGATATTCCCACGTGGAATAGCGAGCTACTGAGAAATGTAAATAGTCCGATTAATAATTTATTTACCTCTCTAAATATCGTAATTAATAAATTAATCAATACGTACTCATTTCGATGTACCTCTCGTTTGTATTACCGACCTCAAGTTTCACAGCACTGTCTGTTCAAAAATTATTTCCTCCGAAAAAAATATTGTCAGGGCAACTTAAAAGTCCCATTACCCTCTTAAGATCCTCTAGGTCTCTGGTTGTGGTGTTTCCTGCTCAAAACGCTTAGTTTAAGTGTAATAAAGTAAGGTAAAAGGAGTATTTTACCCTGACTATGGTTGTATTATGGAGCAGAGCGCCTCCATCCCGCCCCGCTTTCAGTCTGTGCGCACTGGTCCCTCCTCCCTCCGCTCCCTTCCCCTTATAGCACCACATTCATGACGTCTCTTTATTTCTACATCAAATTTAACATCTATTTACACCTTGTGCACACCACTGTGTCCAAACTCACATCCCTGGGGTCAGGCCAGGCTCTGGGTTCATCCGATGGCAGTCCTTTCTAACCCTAAGGTTGGTTTTCCCCCGTGTGCTCGGGCTAAGTTTTTTCCTGATTTAAAAATTGCGGGAAATTCAATTTCTTATTTTGCTCTCTAAAAAGTTTTCTCTCGGTTATAGGGATCCCTTACCAAATTTTCGTAACTCCCTGGGTGTTCTTTGCCAGTCCAGTCAATCCTTTTGGGTAAGAGCTGCAATGGGGAAATGGTGTTAAATAGGTTTGGGTAAATTCTAAGGGGTCAAGTTTGTGTTTTTAAACCTTAAATGTGAAATCTGCGTTAAATTAGCAGCCTAAAGTGCAGCGCAGTGAGATGCGACGCGAGGAGGGCTCGCGCTGCTTACCTCCTTCTCCTGAACCTCCCGTATCAAGGTCTGAAAAAAGCACAAAAATAGCAAATTACGGTTCAATCTTCTCCAGAAATGTCGTTTACAGTCCTATTGAACAAAATCACCCACCTCTGCCGCGTCCTGACAAGGTCCAGCTTCTAAAAATCGGGCTATTAGGAAGTACAGTTCTGCGAGATGGGGGAGAATGAGCTACATTAGCTTTCAAGAAGGACGTGGTGGGAAAGGCAGATGTATATAAAA